>NW_005871063.1:10484095-10737681 GCF_000147115.1 Myotis lucifugus | reverse complement strand
CCCAGAACAACAAAAAGAATGAAGAAAATAAGGAATACAAGGACTGGGAGGAGCATTGGTGTCATTTAAACACAGAACTAACTTTAAATCAACCAAAGAACTTGTATGCATGCATATGAGCATAACAAATGGACACAGACAGGGGGATGGGGGAAGAGGGCATGTGCGGGGGAGTGGGGGGCAGCCGGGGAATGGTCAATGGGGAAAGGAGACTTTATGTAATACTTTAAACAATAAAGAACTTAAATAAATAAATAAATAAATAATTGTAAACAACAAAGAACTTAAATAATTAGATAGATAAATAAATGTAGTATCTATGTTTTTTTTCCACACAAGTTTATTGAGTGCCTGTGATATCAGTTCTTCCAAACGAATTTATTTTAATGAAGCTTCAGTTAAAATACTAATAGAATTCTTTCAAGTTTACTCTAAATAGATCCATTTGAACAAATGTGAAAAATATAGTTTTAAAATTTTGAAAAATAAATTCATTCATTAGAAATTGTTCAACAAGTTACCATTTTTATAATAGTACCATAACTAAGACAACATGGAAACAGCACAAGAATAAGACATATGAGGATAACAGAGTGGAGAGCCTGGAAACAGTCTAGATATGCAGAGAATAGTATGAATATTACTGAGTTTAACTCATTGTATGGGAAGAACTGTGATCCATCCAGGGCGGATAGGGAAGGTATAACATGAAATAATGACTTCATACCATAGACATAACTAAACTCCAGGTGACCAAAGGAATTTGGACAACCCAAAAATCCTGCAAACATTCTTAAGAAAACATAGATTATTTTTATAGAATTGTGGTGAGGAAGACATTCATAAGCAAGACCCCAAAACAGAAGTAATAAAATAAAAGATAATGGCACCCATGATCTTGCTGTATGAGAGTATATATGTAATACAATTACAAGAAAATAAAGACAGAGAACATTTGTCACGTGCATGAAAGAAATACATAAGTATAGAATGCAAATAGCTTATAAATCAACTAGAGGCTTGGTGCACAAATTCGTGCACTGGTGGAGTCCCTCGGCCTGGCTGGCAATCGGGGCCGTCTTGCCCAATCCCAGTGGGGACCGATCTGGGGCCAGCCGGCTGGAGGGACTGCGGGAGGTTGGCCGGCCACGGGAGGTTGGCTGTGGGAGCACACTGACCATCAGGGGGCAGCTCCTGCGTTGAGCATCTGCCCCCTGGTGGTCAGTGTGCATCATAGCAACCGGTTGACCAGCCATTGGGTCATTCAGTCATAATGATCTCTTAGGCTTTTATATATACTAGGAGCCCAGTGTGATTCGAAATCGCGCAGCACTGCCCACCCTTGAGTTGCCGGTCCGGCCCTGCCTCACTCTGGCCCTTGAAGCAGCCATGGCCGCTGCTGATCAGGCCCTCCCCCAGCACAGGCACGCGGAGGCCCCTGTCGCCCTGCCCCCAATGCTTTGCATGCAACCTCCTCCTGTCCGGTCAACCCATTACGGTGTCCAGGTTAATTAGCATATTTCTCTATTTTATATATATAGATAGATACAGAAAGACAATAAAATGAAATCATGTGCAAGATATATTTTAAAATAAATCATGCATGAAGCAAAACAAATGGCTAATAAATGTAATGGAATGTTTATCATAATCACTAGGGAAATGCAAATTAAAACAAGATGACATTGTGAACCAATCAATTGGCTAAAACTTTAAGAGATTGATAGTAGCCAGTGTTAGCAACAGTGAAAAACAATTTTGGAAGAGAATCTGGCAGCAACTGTCAAAGCATAGATTTTACATACCCTTCAACACATAATTCCACTGCTGGGAATCTATTTAATGCGAAAATGTGCACAAATGTACAAGGTATTTATACTATGATGTTCATTGATACATTATATTTATTAACTAAAACTGGAAGACTACACTTGATTGCACAACAATGGAGAAGCAGTGAAGTGACTTATGGTGTGAGGGTCTTCGGTTGACTTTTTTCTCAGATGCATTCTCCCCTTCCTCCTTTCTTACTGTGTATCTCCAAGGACGGGCCTCTCAGACTTATTTTCCTATGCTCCTCTCTCAGCTGGCTTTTGACTCTTTTAGGCCAATAAGTACTGTGGGGAGATTGGTTGGTAGGGAGAAGCCACAGCAGTTTTTTCCATTCCCTCGCTGCTCCTGCTAAACAGGCGCATTGTGGTTCTAACTTTCCCTAAGCTCAACTCACACAACCTCCTCCTTTTGTCCCTATGGTTTTAAGGATGCAAGTGGCTTCCTATTGATATTAATCTCTGGATTGTCCCTTTGTTCAGACTTGGCTTTTTACCTTTTCCATCATCTCTGTAATTAATTCTTTGTATTCAAATTCCGCTACTTTAAATACTTAAAATGATTTTGTTTTCCTGCTTGGAATACATAACACACACACACACACACACACACACACACACACACACACACACACCCCTCAGCAGCCAGTTTTTTAAAAAATGCTATAGAACAATATACTGAGTGAAAGAATGTTTCTGATAAGTTGTTGACTTCAAGAAGGAAAGTTGCTATATCTTATTTTTAATATGGCCTGTTAGAAAAAAAATTAAACAATGTGTGTATGTTAAAGTGATGATGGTAATAATAATGATAATCAAAACTTTTGTAGGAAAAACAGGTATGGCAAAATACCCACTAGGACAAGTTGTTCTTATGAAGTTGAAGGAGGAATATGTGTGTGTTGAGAGGAAGAGGTACAACTACATTTTACTTTATTTGCTGCTTTGTTTGGATGTTTTTCTCCTGAAATGCATTACATTTATAATTTCAAACATTTTAAAAAGCAAGTAATAAAACACTGTGCCTAAGCTGTTTCTGATCAGTTTTATTAAATACTAGAGGTCCGATGCATGAAATTTGTGCACTCAAGGGGAGGAGGAGTTCCTCACCCTGGATTGTAAGAGGGCACAGGCCATGCCAAGGGATCCCACCGATGCATGATTGGGGCCAAGGAGGGATGCAGGAGGTTGGCCAGCCAGGGAGGGGTCACGGGAGGGCTCCAGGGCATGTCTGGCCTGTCTCTCTCAGTCCTGATTGACCAGACCCCAGCAGCAAGCTAACCTACTGGTCAGAGTGTCTGCCCCCTGGTGGTCAGTGCACATCATAGCGACTGGTCGACTGCCCCCTGGTGGTCAGTGCACGTCATAATGAATGGTTGAGCAGCCTTAACATATCATTAGCATATTACACTTTGATTGTTGAATGGACAACCGGACGACCAGACACTTAGCATATTAGGCTTTTATTGTATAGGATGTATGTTTCTATATATTCATTTGCCATGGGAATGATCTGAAAGTACAGTTAATTCTGCAACATGTTGAAAGTGAAAATTTATTCCAAACAGGATTAATATATTAGGGAATAACTTGAGCCTGCCATCTATACTTATGTGTGATTTTGTCAGAGAGACAACAGGTGAATGTCAAAGGTTGAACCCAACTGAGCTGAAAGGTTTAGGAATACACAAAATATACCCATGTGCACATGCCTTAAATGTCTACCTGTGTCAGTTCAGCTATGAGTTATGAGCCATGGTATGTATCCATATCTAGTTTTACAACTTTCTGTCTGACCTCAGGTCAGCCTCCTTGCAATACTCCACATTAACTCACAATTTGTAACTCTTTTCCAGTGTCCACTTCAGGTCCTTTTCAAGACAAAGCAGCATATTTATTGCAGTATTTTTGCATTTCTTCATGTAAGAATACATGTGTAAAAATGTGCTACCATTTTTATTAGGTTCTGATTTTTTTTTCTCCTCATGAGTCATTACAAAGCTTTTTGGTATTGCATCATAATCCCATTTTCTTTATAAGCCCAGTGGTTTTTACTGCACAATTTTTAGCAACACTAAGTCACAGGTGAAAGGTGGTATGAAGGTAGGCTAAATAGTAGTCATCTCAGGTGGTGATTAAAGAAAAATTGAATTTATTTAAGGAAAAGGGGATGGAAGATGGGGATATCCAAAGGGAAGAGCTACACAGCACTGAGCCAAAGGGTATTGCAGCAAAAATGTATTTAGGACAGTAAAATAAGGAAGGGTATAGGAAAACCTAGACTGGGCTGCTTTGGTTTACTGAGAAGTAAGAGAAAAGGGGGCTTTGAAGAGAGAGATTCAGAGGGTTAGTACAGGATGAGCTGCCACTGCCCATTGCTCCCCTGGTTGCAAGTCTTGTGGGGTCCCATAGAGTTAGGGGATACAAGCCTATGGAGAAAGGGAAGGGAAGGGAATGGCATGGGCGTGCTCCTTGCAGGGGGAGCGCACACTTGTTCTCTGTCCTGAGTGTATTGATCTCTCTCTTGCAGATAGAAATCTTAGGGAAGGTCTCAGGGGAGGGTCTTAATAGAATATTCATCAACTTCCTAGGTGTTCTCTTTCAGGGTCCTGGTCTCCACTGATTGGACGGTGCCAGGGCAGGGGGTTATTAGTCAAGGTAGTTGGTCCTGAGGCAACTAAGGTATCACTTGTTAGGTTTTGCTGTTTTTTGGAGCCTGGGGCTGAAATACAACTGAGGCCTAGATGTTATCTTTAGGGAGGAGAAGGTGGGGGGCGGGGGGGGGGCGCTGAAATGCCTAAGCAGTGATCTGAAAGATCAGGGGTCCAAACTGACCAGTCATAAGCTAGGGCAGTGGTTGGCAAACTGGGGCTCGCAAGCCACATGCGGCTCTTTGTCCCCTTGAGTGTGGCCACGAATTTTCAATCGCACTGCGTGCCCGCTCGTGGTATTTTGTGGAAGAGCCACACTCAAGGGGCCGCAGTTTGCCGACCACTGTGCTAGGGGAAGAACAGTTACCCTGAGGGTGAGGTTCTTGTTTTCCATTTTTGCCCCTTGCTAGGCATTCAGGGCTTTCCGCCCTGGTGTTTCTGTACCTGGCCCATCGTCCTTGCTCTGCTCATGTCTAAAAATGAGATAGCGAAACTGACTGTGTCTTTGAGTAGTAATTTATTTGTTGCTTACCTATAGTTTCTATTTTTCCCCCTAAAACAATAGTGTGATCAAATCTAGTATTAATAGTTTGATCAAATCTATATCAACATGTTTAAAATAAAGATTAGGTGGTAGCCAAAGGATGAGTACAGCCATTCTAGGTGAAGGCTTGAGGCTATTGAAGCTCCCCTCCTTCACTAGTGATGCAATAAATGTCCTCTAGTCTCCCTGTAAGAAACTAATCATTGAAGCTCCTCTTGGAAAACAGAGGTGAGGTGTCATAGCCCCATCCTGGGAGCTTTTTCAATCAGCTAGGCCCCATACATTTGAACCATAGAGATGTGACTAAGTCAACATTCTATTAAACAATGTAACGAGCCAAATACCTCTAAATTAGTTTGCAACAGTTCAAAATTAACATGATACAGCTCCAGAAATACACCAGTATTATATATTAGGTGCTTATTGACTTTCAAGCTTAGTCTTGTTAAATAAGATTAGAGCACTCTATCCTTTGAGAAAATATGACTCTGAGGGGAGGTAACAAACTTGAACCCCCTGGGAATTTCAAAAGGGAGAAAAAAAAATGAATTTTCTTCATGGGATTTGAGTCTTCAGTTTCTGCCCACTTTTTCAGAGTGAATTTTCACTTGTTAACCCTTCTTTTTCTTCCCCTTTCCAAGGACGTATCTGTGCTTTTCTTTTGCTTATCTTGTTTTAATCAGTTCACCTAGAGCCAAACTCCACTGTTTATCTTTGATTTGGGCAGGCTTACCCTCTTCCTCCCCCACAAGCCAGGTTCCTGGGACAGCGCCCACTGAACTTTGAACTGGTTCTTGATCCCAGTATTTTCCTGTCTCTGCACAGGATCTGCTGCGTGCCTGTCTCTGCGGAGTTTTGTTTCCAGCCGTGCTTTGACAAAGGGCTTGTTCTGTGAAGCACGTCTTGTCCTCTTTGTCCAGCCTCTGGCTTAAACCACGGAATCACAAATATTCTCCAGCTGGGAAGCAGACCAGGGCAGAGATGAAGAACCCAGAAGCCCAAGGGGATGTTTCCCTTTCCCAGGGAATCCGCATGATGTTTTACGTGATGAAGCCCAATGAAACGTCATTCCAAACCCTGGAAGAGGTGCCTGATTATGTAAAACAGGTGAGACTCTTGGAAGAGGCTGCTCTTGCTTTTTCTTAAGAAGTCTAACACATCTTGAGGTTTGGTTTACTTTCATTCTTCAAATTATGAAATTCTAATAAAATTAATTCCATTTCATAAAGACATGGAGCAAAAGTAGAATTTCTACTTGAACTGAATTTCCATATAATATCCATCACCATCTTCTATTAAACTCCCTTTCCTTGATATGTCACTCCAGAATACAACAGAAGCTTTTAAAGTTATCCTGGACACAGTGACATTACAAATTTAGCTGACAGAAGCTGATATCAGTAAACTTTGTAACAATTTCGTTTTCCAAGGGTAAACTTGTCTACTACCTCCCAGGAAACTGTTTCCTCTTTCATTTTGTAGAGTAGTTCTGCAGAATGGATACACAGCTGACTGGGTCCAACTCTGACTTCCTAACTTTGAACTTGAATCAAGTTTTATTTGAAACTCTGAAGTGTTTAGAGGCACTTTTCACTTTTGGTTCCTGGCTATGATTGGCAATGGAAATATCCAGAATTAGAACTTGAATACTGAGGTTCCCCACCCTGTCAAAGTTCCTATAACACTTACTAGTTCAGACCAGAAATAGAAGAGAAAAAAATGACATCAGAGAAAATGTTCTTGGTAGTTTATTTTTTGAAAATTGTAAAACTCATGGTCAGCTTCCAAATGAGTGAAACCCATAACTTTTTTTCAGGATTTGATATTACTCTTTCAGATTTTTTTAAGAAAAAAAAAGTGATACTTATGTCTTTAAAAATCAATATTAAAAAAAATCTTTATTGTTGAAGGTATTACATATGTCCTCCTTTTCCCCCATTGACCTCTTCTATCCTGGCCCCGCCTGCTGGCCCAAGCCTTCACCACCCTATTGTCTGTGTCATGGGTTATGCATAAAACATCATTATTTTTTTATATTGTAACACCAAACCTAGTCCAATATTTGGTCATTGGTAGTGGATCCTAAAAATATCTATTATATAAAATAAAAATAAAGCTGAACAAATAAAACTTGAGTGATATTTCAAACACTTAAAATGACCTTATTCTTTGAAATACTCAGAATATTCTTTGTTCCTACAGTTTTAACTTTGTCATTTCTGTAATATTAATATGAAAAGCTAGAAGTGTGTACATTTTTAAGGACTACTTTTTAAAATGAGTCTAGCTTAGTTATATGTACAATAGACTTGTGATTTTTGCACTTATTTTAAAATGTGTTTTTTAGATCTAATTTGTAACATGTCCCTCCTACTCTTATGTTCTTGGTGCAATTATCATGGTTGCATCTGTTTATATTTTATTTCCAAAGTAGTTGATAGAATGGAGCACCTGTTTAGTATACGTCTGAAATAATCAAATTCATTTGTTAGGAGAAAATGATCCTCTAGGAAAGGTGTGTACCTTCTCTTTCTATAAAATGTCACTCTGGATCGCCACTTCTGGAATGACTAATGAGGAAATGTGAGAGAATTTTAGACTGAGCACAATAGCATCTCTTTTCTACAATTTTCTTTCCAGGCAACTCCATTTTTCATCTCTTTGATGCTGCTTGAACTAGTTGTCAGCTGGATCAGCAAAGGGAAGCCCCCAGGTCGTTTGGATGATGCTCTAACATCGATATCAGCTGGTGTTCTATCTCAGCTTCCAAGGTGAATTAGTTGGTTAGCAACACTGAAGGAATCAACCAAAATTCTCAAATTTATTTACACATATGTCTCCAAAGAATTCAGTTACTGTCATTATATAAAATGTTGATATTTTGTTCATTATGGATTTTTCTTATCATTCATTACAAAAGACAGCTCTAAATATTATTTACTTTGATGACTGAGCTAATTGGTGCCCCTTTAATTTTGTGTCCAAAGAATGTGATTCATTTGACTTACTATAGAAATCTGATGTGCAGACACTACCTAGTCAAAATCCCATAAAACTGGATCACTACAGTGGTCTCCTATGTGGTACCCTGTCTATGGGCCATTTGTAGCTAAACATTTCCTATGTGAATCTGGTGAAAACTCTTCACAGGTTCCATTTTGCCTGAGGATAATGTAGGAATCCCTTCCCTGATCTGTGGAGGTCTTGGCCTGCCCACGTTTGCTTCTGGCCCCTTTACTGCCTTTTGCCCTTTTGCAGTGTTTGTTCCTCCCATACTCTGTTTCTTGCCATTGCCCAGAGGTCACACATGTTTCCCTCTGCTCAGAAAGTGGTGAACTCTGATTCATTTCTTAAGTCTAGGCATAGACTTCTCTTGAAGGATCATACTCTTCCGCAAGGTGGGGTGCCTTGGGGGCTTCAAAGGGTCATTGGAAGATATAAAGAAGAGCAGAACCTTAACAAATAGCAGTTTATCCTGCTCTATAGGTAGGTCAAAAATAGTTATCTGATAATCTCTTATGGGCAAGACATCTAATTCAAATTCTTCTAGGTATACAAGGGGCAAGGGGGAGAACTTTCTCTTGAGCTTGCAGCTAAAGCTGACTTTAGCTCAAAACAATCTACATACCACAGGGGAACACTTGGGTGACTCATTCTGGACCCCCACACCTACTACTTTTTAGAAAGAGTAAATTATAATGTGTGTAGAGGAGAAACCCATGAGGATTACTCAAGAGGCAGGGGATGAGGGAAGATTCCCTTAGAAGCATTAGCGTTGTGTTGTTGATGAATGTTCTCATTCCTACTTCCCACCCATTGCTGCTTTTACTGTTTTAAGAGCTTTACTTCTGACCAGTGTTCATTACTTAGGAATGTTTCCATGAACCGCCCAGTGGGAAACCAAGGTGGATTTTAAAAAATAAAATAAAACAAAAACTTAAAGATATGTGAGAAAAGGTGAGATCATTTCATACAATTGCATAAAATTGTCTAGAGAGGAAGTAAATCTGAAAGTCATATTTCTTTCATGGTTGCACATTGTTTCACAAACTGAGCCTATATCTTAAGTTATTTTCAGTTAATTCCAAGAATACCCTAAATAAGAATTTACAATTATACATACTAGTAATATCCTCTATTTCATCTCTCCCTTGAATAGAATTGAACAGAAAATCACCCAGCATACTTAAAGGATATGTACATTTGGTTATTAAAAAAATACCCATTTGGTTACTGTAGTTTATTCTGAGAAAGTTAAGTGTTTAGTTTATGGAAATCGAAAAATAAATTGGTAACTGAGAAATACCTTGCAGGTGCAATTATGGGTCACATATTCTGTTGAGTTGAAATGGATTTATTAAACACTCTGGGAGACATCAAGTTGAATGAATGCTTCAACATTTCTTTTACTTTTTCAAGTTTGACTTTGGTCAAAGTGAAATTTGATTTTTCTCTTATCATAACATTGCAACTACTGGAAATATGAATTGCATCCTCAGTACTATAATTCTGCTTAGCACTGTGCTTTTAAGATAGTACAAAGTTATAACAGGATATGCAAGAACCAGAAATATATTTTTGCTAAAAAAACAAACCCCCAAAGTATAAGGAAGATGAGGAGAAAGAGAGAGAGAGAGAGAGAGAGAGAGAGAGAGAGAGAGACAGATGCAATTCTTTTCCTTCACATTCCACTCTTCATAACACTCCTTAAGCTAACACAAGCTCTGATGCCCTTTGAAAGAAAGGTAAAAGGTTGTGAACTTGAATCTGGAGCATATTTTTCTATAGTTATATTTTGAATGAGGACAGCAAATGGCTTCTTTTTTGTTCTGGTAGGTGTGAACAGCAGTTCTAAATTATGAAATGTGTACAGTTTTTATAAGTTTTACAGTGGATTTTTATCTATCATAGCCTTTTGTCTAAAAGATCTCAGCAAAGCAAATGATCTGAAAATAAAATTTTAAGATATTTTTGTTTATTTTGTTACTATTAAAATCACACAGATGTAAGCAGGGAGGAGAGCTGGTCCTCAGGACCCACTCCGATCCATCCCTCAGCAAAAGACGAGGAGGATTTAACAGAAACTCTTAAAACAATATTTCAGTTGAAGCCTCAGCATCAAGGGGAATCCTTGCGCAAATCATTAACAGCTGAAGGTTAGATTAACACGGCACTGGTTGTATCCTCTCCGAGGAACTAATTTCATTTTCCACAGGAGCATTGGTGGCTTGCCGTGTCCTTTAAATACATGATTGCAAGAAAAATGGTAGTATACCATTTGTTAATTCATTTGAGAGGAATTACACTTTGGATAATAATTCCAAATAGGCATGTAGCCTCTGACTAGAGAAGCTGTGGGAATCAAAGTGAAACCCTGAACATATTTTTCCACTTTGCCATTCATGTAATAGAAATGCTGTATGCAGACTTAGAGGAAAAACAATGTTTATTTGAGGATCTCCATTTTATTGTTACATAAAATTTGAAATATCTTGAAGATTAGTAGCATACATACCATATTGATAGAGAAAATGGCATGCTGTACCTTTCAAATCTTTACGTCAGGGAAAATAGTAATCATAGACAAGATTATATCTTATTTACAAGCCTGTCGAACAGACCATCATGTGTAATAAAAGTCCATCTGTCCTAAGAACTGGATTCTGGGCAGGCCTGCATCTGTTTTCCTTTTCTGGAATCCATGGGCAACCCTCCTAATCAGAATCTAGTCTTGAAGTTATAGACAAATATTTTTTCTTATTATAGTTAAACCCAGTGTATCACATGCAGATAATCTGCCTTTCTGTCAAACATTTGAATATGTGGCTTAAAAAAAATTAAACAACGTTTTACTAGCAACATTTTTACAAAATCTATTTTTATTAAATCTATACAAAACTTGTGAATAATCCTGCTACTGACTTAAATGCTAACGAGTGAAAAATAATCACATCCTTTCTTTTTCCTGCTTCTTTAAGCAGAACTCAATTTCCAATCCTTCATTAGAAAACCAGGACCTCAATTTGTTACTTCCTTCCAATGTTTCTGCTTCCATAAATTGCATCCTCCCCAGAGAAATTTTATTCCCGATATAAATATCTACAGTATGTTTGTTTTTAATGGGTTCATTTATTCTGTTGAAACAGCAGATTATAAATCAAATTGCAATAGGTTGGAGGGATAATTTAAGTAGGTAAATTTTCAAGTAAGTTGGGGACTCTCCACTTTTAATACGTATGGGTCACTGCCAAATTTCAGTATGGAGTTAGCTGGGCAATGTTCAGCGGTACATATGCACAGTTTTACTGCCATGACTGCCCTGGAATTTTCCATTCCTGACAAGAAAATTTCAAAAAAAACTTTTAAAGAGGAGGAAATTAAACTTCTTTGAAATACTTTTGACTCCTTGGGGTGGGACTGGAGAATAAAGAAAAATTGTATACTGGGTTTTTATACTAGACTTTAGGATCAGAGATAATACTGCCTTTGGCAACATCAGACTTCTAACAAATGAGTGCTATCATTTTGAATGATGACTTTAATAAATAGTTATTCTTTGCCCATAATCATAGATATGTATTTGTGTAATACTAATAACAATATTTAATGTTGATAGTAATACATTTATTAACCTAGAAAATTATTAAAAGAACATCCCCTAGTAGAGAAAATAAAATTTAAAAACTTGCATGTTTGTTAATTGTATTTGCTAGGGAGAATGCTTATTTCCTCTGAACTTTTACCTTAGAAACCTTATAAATAGAGTTTGTTGTTACTTGTGTACTTTCAGAGATTGCTGTTAGAATAATCGTTCCTAATGAATGTAAAATTCCTGGTGTTTATTAGCCTGGATTTGTGTGCTTATTCAATAGAATAATTGAATTACTTGAAGTAATTTACTTCTTGCAAAATGAAAAGTGCAGCAAATTTACTTCAAAATCTACCACATTGTGTATATAAAAGTCTATGATTTTGTGGTTGTAGTAAAATGAAATTAAATTAAATAATTGTTTCATAAAGGTAATGCCATTTCATAGTAAGTTATAGTAGTACAAATGTTATCTGTCTGCAGAAGGTAGAGGTTATATATATTTTGTAAACACTGAGCAAGTATTAATGTTCCACTAGATGGAGCAAAAGTGGCAGCATCTTTACAGATAAACAGTGCAAGTTCCTGGGCCAGGTTTAAGAGATTTTGAAATTAATAAATAACAAAATTTCTCATAAAACAAATATTTATATAATGTAAATATATTTATTTATTTATAATTCCCTGAAGCTCCTAAGACTATTTATAATAACCTCATTTAAATATTGATTTATTTTCTGATTTATGGGACAATATTATTAGAAATAAAAATTTATTTTTTTCAACTTTGCATAATCTGGCCAAATCGGAGAGTGCACACAGCTCTAATGACAGTTGTGAAATAGTATAAATTGGCAGATGTCTGTGAGTACGGGGGACATAATTCATAATGCTGCAAGTTGCTTTGAAATTTTACCAGTTTGCAATGAGAGCATCAAATTTAATTTACTTGATTAAGGATTAAAACATGAAAGTATTTGAGATCTAGATAAATTTATTGTCTATGAAGCCTAATGAAAGAAGGAATGACATGTCCAACATTTCCTTTCCATTTTACATTCAAGCCAAGATGGCTGTCATAACTAATTAGCTTTAATTAGTAATCTCTTCACCAAATAATATTCATTCTAATTTATTAATTATTTAAAACTCTAAACATTATAAAATTACCTTTATCTTTTTAAAAATCCAGGATCATTCTGGAAGAGCAATTTAGTGCCTCACCAGATTTTATAGTAACTAAATATTGACAGGACACATTTCTAGTGTTGAGAGAAAATGTTATATAAACACATAAAGAATTAGCTACTTTTCATTTTCCAAAAGACCAACCTCAGACCCAAGAGAAAATTGCTCTTTGGGGGGAATTTATGAAGAAAATAGGACAATGAAAGGGAAACCTCTATAGATTGATTAGAGGATTCTAATGTCTCCTTATATTTAGAACATTTTGTGGTCTTGCATTCAAATTTAGTGAGTAAAAGGGATCTAGTATTTAGTTATTCAAAGCCCCTGAACTTCCCAATATTCCATCTCCACATGATATAGTAAACTCATATTTACATACATATTACATATGTCACTTCCCACAGGATGGGGTTTACAGAGTTGAAGTTTGAATTCCAGAGTGCAGAGTCATATGCTGGGGGTTGGGGCTGGGAGAAGAGGAAGGAATTTGAAAATGAAAGAGGAAGGCACTTTGGTTTATGATTCAAGGTCTGGTGGGAACATTTTTGAAAATGTAGGTGCTATTTCCTGCAACCAAGGGCTTTCCAGAGCTTGATAATCCTTTCCCAGCTGTATCCCTTTGCTGGATTGTTTGTAGTTGTGGGCAGTCCATGGCTGTTTTTTCCCGTTTCTGATGGAAGAAGATCATATTCATCTTGCTGATAGAAAGCAGGGAATTTAACTCCCACAGCTTCTCCCCTCTTTCCCTTCACCTTGAAGAAAGTCTGGCTTCGTGCTAAAGTGTGAAAAAAAAATAAAGCCGTTACTGTAGGATGCCAGGTATATTTCAGCTCGATTTGTGTCAACCCTAATAAGTAAGTTGACGAAGTAATAAATTGGGTGTCTGCTCAAGATCTGGCACCTGTACAGGAAATAAAAAGTATTTCACGTGCAGGCAGGGTCTCTTGTTTAATAAAGACTCCGTGTCTTAAAATCTATTTCACTTGTGACCGGAACTGACAAAAGAGACAGTAACTTAAAAACACACACACAACGATTCTGAACTGATGGGGCATTGATGAGGCTGGTGATTATATTTGTTCTGTTCACCTTTATGTCCTCCCTGTCTTGTTCTGTCCCTGGCACCCAGTAGGCTCTTAATATAAATTTATTGAATGAATCCATGAATGGATCAATTTTGACAGCGTGAACTAAAGCTTATGTAAAAAGTTGTAGGTTATTTCAATATTCTGTTGTATTTTCTCATTTTTAATTTTTCTTTCTAGATCAGTCTTTTTTTAGGGTATCAACTGGGGAAATCCACACCCCCAAGACATTTGTTGTCACAACTTGGGGAGAGGGCTGTGCTACTGGTATCTAGTAAATAGAGGTCAGGTATGCTGCTAAACAGTCTACAATTCACAGGACAGGCCTTCACAACAAAGAATTATCTGGCCTAAATGGCAATAGTGTCAAGGTTTAGAATCCTTGTTTTAGAGAAATTATTGGACTGAACCATATAAAATTGTTATTAGTTACCATTTTTACCCCCAAATTAAAATTCATATGGTTAGCCTTTTACTAATAGGTAACAGGAAATAATTTTAAGATTTCATAATTCAGGTAACAGTTTTCATAGGACAGACCCCTACAAAAAGAATTATGTTGTCCAAATGTCAGTAATGACACCTGAGAAGCTCTTGTCTAAAACATGTTTTAAAATAAAATTTGTTCTACTCCCCACCTCCTTACTTTGACAAATAACTATAACAAATTGGAAGACAAGGTTTCCATTTAGATTCCTTAGATTTCCAGAAGAATGTGGGGGCCCCTGGCCCCATGGCCTGTCCTGTCTTGTAAGGGATCTCACACACATGTGTGTGGACATCCCAGATTGCTTGTCCAAACTCTGTCTACATGACCAAAAATAGACACTCTTGATTGCCTAGTCACGTCTAGGAGTTTGCACACCTGCACAGGTCAGCCTTCTGAAGGACTGGACCAGGAGCCAGGCCCACGCGGGTCCTGTAAGCAGGCTTGGACCACTTTGACAGGGGATTGTGGAATATCCAGAATGTGGCCCGGGTTGTGAGAGGAATTCTGGGCTGGTAGTTCCTTTGGATCAAAACCCACACTCTGGGACCAAAATGCTCTTTCCAGCCATATAATTGCTGAAGGTCATCAAAAGGAATGCTGGCTTGCCCATGAACTGGACCTGTACAATTGAAAGCTTCTTACCTCATCTCCTATCCTTGGAATATATGTTCTGCCTCTTAGTCCCATATCAGCAGCTGTTTCAGGATGTAGCCTTGAGAGAGTAAGGTGTTGTTGAGACCATCTGGATTGAATAAGTGACTGAACCTAGTTAAAGCCTCTACACTAGTGGTTCTCAACCTGTGGGTTGCGACCCCTTTGGGGGTCGAACGACCCTTTCACAGGGGTCGCCTAAGACCATCGGAAAACACATATATAATTACATATTGTATTTGTGATTAATCACTATGCTTTAATTATATTCAATTTGTAACAATGAAATTGGGGGTCACCACAACATGAGGAACTGTATTAAAGGGTCATGGCATTAGGAAGGTTGAGAACCACTACTCTACACAGACATACCTAATTTTACTGAAATCACTTCATTGCCCCTCACAGGTATTGTGTATATTTTTAAAGAAATTGAAGGCAAGACCCTCCAACAGCAAAAAGGTTATGACTCGCTTAATTGCAGTAATCTGGCACCAAACTTTTTAAAGATTCTGGTGGGCTGGTGCAGAGATTTATTTGTCTTGCAGTTGGTTGTAAGTTTTCATGTTTATTAAATTTGCCATCTACCAACCTGAAGTGATCTGTCTCTTTCTTAGGCATCTTCTTACCCTATGGGTACAAGGGCTATTTTACAAACCAGAAATAATCTCTAATTGAAAATTGGGTTTTAGGGAAAAAGTGTAGGTATTTTGGTATTTCTATTATTTATATCACTGCTGTTGTAAAGTAACCTATTTTACAGATTAAATGATAGAAGCATATAAAATGAGAATTTTAATGTCATTAACTAATAATTAAAGTCATAACATAATTAAATGAAAAGTACATTAAAATTAAAGGCCTGGTCTCCAAAAGGGCCAGTAACATGCTAACTCAAAGAAGGTAACTGTATAAAGGTAAATACTATTAAAATGTGAATTTTAACAATATACTAATTTAAGCTACTTCTTCAACTTTAATTTAAAGTTAGAATATTTAAGAATTTCATCCCTTGTTCATGTTTTATAAATAAATGTTATTAGGTAGAATTATCAATATATTTTACAAATATAAAAAAGTAAATTCTATCAAATTTTTAAAAGAATAAAAGGAATAATTATCTTGAGCCTGATCTTAAATTTGATCACAGTAATTTAAAGAAAACAGTTATCACACTTTATAAAATTGAAGTTTATTTTATGTACTTTTTGAACGATCTTGAAATAAGAATTTAAAATTTACAGCTTGGTACAGTGGGTGGCAAGATATATTCTGTTGTCTGTTTTTTTTAAATTTTAAAATATATATTTTATTGATTTTTTAGAGAGAGGAAAGGAGAGGGATAGAGAGTTAGAACATTGATGAGAGAGAAACATCGATCAGCTGCCTCCTGCATACCCCCTACTGGGGATGTGCCCACAACCAAGGTACATGCCCTTGACCGGAATCAAACCTGAGACCCTTCAGTCCGCAGGCGACGCTCTATCCACTGAGCCAAACTGGTTATGGCCTGTTGTCTGGGTTTTAAAAACAATTGTTTATTTTAACTAGGTTCATATATGTACTTTATTTCTAAGAGAAGGTTATTCCCTTATACCCGTGGTCGGCAAACTGCGGCTCGTGAGCCAAATGCGGCTCTTTGGCCCTTTGAGTGTGGCTCTTCCTAAGCCTTAAGAGTACCCTAATTAAGTTAATAACAATGTACCTACCTATATAGTTTAAGTTTAAAAAATTTGGCTCTCAAAAGAAATTTCACTCGTTGTACTGTTGATATTTGGCTCTGTTGACTAATGAGTTTGCCGACCACTGCCTTATACCATAAGAGCTGTAGTTTATATTACAAGAAATATTGAAATGCTATGAATATCCAATTTGTAATATTAAGAATAACGTATAAAACCATTAAAAGTGTGTGTGTGTGTGTGTGTGTGTGTGTGTGTGTGTAAGGAGATAGTAGAGAGGAAGAGAGAATTGTTAGCCAGCAGTAACTTTAATTAAAGGAAAATATTATGGGAGTAACATATTTTAAGGTAGTAGGTAATTTGCAGACACCTTTTAAAATATGCTATTTATAATTTCTACCTTTTACAGTAACTTCCTTTAAAAAGCACCCTCATTGTGTTCATTAAGATTTAGAAATGACAAGTATAGAAAGCAAGTCAAAGTTTTGTCATGTTTATGGGTTCCAAGAAAAGCATTTTAAGAGACATAAAAAGTGAATGACATCCTAAGTTCCATGAAATTGAGAATGCAAATAAGTGTAACCAGTGATACCTATGAAACAAGGAAACATTATGTGAATCATTTTGATACCAGGAAAATTAAGCCTCTTAAAAGACATGATGGAGTGAGTAGTCAGAAACAACAAAGAAGGGGGAAGGATTATATTTTTACACATGACTATATTAATTTTTTAATATTATCTAAAATGTTTTAGCATAATTTTACATCTAAAAGGTAATATAATCATTGCTTGTGAATCTTATTTTTCCAGATTGTTTTTCAGGAGCATTGAACTGACCAGTTACATTTATATCTGGGAGAACTACAGGCTCATCATTTTGCCTTGGGATTCTCCATGGACTTGGTATTTAACTTTCTTAGGAGTTGACCTTGGCTACTATTGGTTCCATCGCATGGCCCACGGTAAGTTTCAAATCAAGGCTTTTATTGATAATTTATGTTAAACTGTGTTTGGCTCATGGTTGGTGTTTAGTAAGTATTCATTGAACTAATGAATAAATGAATAACATTGGTTATTTTGCAGTATGTAAAGATTAATAATTCAATTTTTTCAAATTAAATGGAAACCATCTGAAGTCACTTTTTAAAAAGTGAAATTATTAGAGGTGCATTTTTCATACTTTTTAAATTTATTACAATAAACTTTTTAAAAATTGATGGATATAACATTACTTTTTATACAGGGTGTCCCAAAAAATGTATGCACACTTTAACAACTGATAGCTCAATTTGAAACTAAAATGTATTTTAATAGACACTACCTTTATAATTATTCAAAATGTATGTATACATTTTTGGGACACCTTATATATTGCCTTACATTGTTCTTATTATCGTGAGCTTGCTGGAGTCTACAGACACTTGCACTCAAATTAAAACTTCACATCCCAATTATCCAGGGTCATTCAGAAGAGCTCTGTAATTGCATGGAATCCTAGGTAATGTGTGCTGTTATACGTAAGCTTGATTGAAACTCTTGGCAGTACTTCCTCATTACAAATGAAAATACAATCAGCTAGGCGTTCACCATAGTGCACTTTAGTATTACCAAAGCTTTGCAAAATTACTCATCTAATTCAAACCCCTGTTGCTACACTGGTTCTCAGAATTTACTTTTTGGGATTCTTGGATGCCCCTCCAAAGAAATATTTTGTTATGGAGAGGGAAATGGAAGTGCTAGAAACGGTCTAAACCTCTGTAGGGGTAAGTAGAGGTTGGAGAATGATTGCAGAGCTGAGGTGAGCAAGTGGTCTCCAAGGAGGAATAAGGCATGCAGAAGTCTTTCTGAAGGGAAATGGGGGAAAGGGCTAATTTTGAAAAACTACCTAAGAGCAGAACTCAGGATTTCAGTGGGTGGTTGAGTTGAGTGGGTGGGAAGGAAGGAAGAGGAAGAGACCTGGAATAATAATAATAAAAAATAGATGGGAGATGGAAAGAAGAGTCCCAAGATCAGAGTGAATAACTGAGCTGTGTGTGTAGGAGTATGTGTGACCAAATATCCTTCCTAAGTGAGGATAAAGGAAATAGGAGTAGCATCCACAGGCGTCCACTTAAGGCGGCTAAACTAAATACAGCGTTACTTTTGCTAAAAAGTTTAAACATATACATTTCAGGAAACTATAAAAAGTGCTAACTCATTAAAATAATTTGAATTGAACATGTAAACTAGAAAAAGTAATTTATTTTGTGTGTGATAACTTTTGTCTTTGAAAATAATAGGTCAGCTCCTGACATCATTTCCTTATATTTAAATGCAAGAGGATACTCCCAAATTGAATGTGATTAAGAATAAAATATGTTCTGGGTAGTAAACTTTGTATTTTATTTCAAAACAGTCGTTTTTCTCTCTAAAATTAACCCATTGGCAATCTTCCTCATTTTCTATGCAGCAAATGGGTAATGTACAAAGCATTTACATTCTACTAGTTAATTTCAGGAATCTCCTAATATCACACTGTTGTGTCCAGATGTGTTTGGAAATCTGCAAATTTGCTTAATTTTTGAAAGCCCCTTATATAGGAAACAAAGAACCAACAAAATATTACCAAATATAAAACTTCTAAAAAATAAGTTGATAGTAAGTGCTCTCAGTGAAGAGCAATTAAAGTAAAATAATGTATTAAAAACATGAAATCAAGGCTGTTTAAAGTATGCTTCCCATTAGAAAAAATTGAACTGAGTCCAGTAGAGGGAGGCATTTAAAAAAATCTGAAAACCTTCTGGAAAAATACTCACCACCTTCAGGCTATGAAGCCTAATCATAAGTTCAAAGACTTTTGACTTGTGATGGAAAGCTAGTAGGAAAAAAATAAAATATGGAGCTGAATGTGTCAAACTTCAAAATGACAGTCAATTTTTAAAATCTATATGATAAAAATATTAAAGTAACTTTTTAGAAACCCAGTAATTCATAGGAATAAGAAAAATTTCTAATATCAAATTTCTTGAGCCTCTTGGATTACTAAGCTTATACTGGTTAATTGGTTAAATTTATTCAACTGAAAAGTTTGAACAGTTCTAAAATCCAAATATTTTAAAATATGAGAAATGACTGCTTCTATTTAATGTGTTACTCTCACTATTTACAATAAAATGATATATCTATATTCCAAATTTGTTAATGTTAAATGCTATGAGTTTTGAAGAAATATACTTAAATTTCTGTTTTAACATGTATTTGAATTATTTCCTTAATAACCCAAATTATTGCTAGATATCTGTTATGTTGTTATTTGTTTGCATACATGGAGACTTTTCTCACCTTAATTAAGGGGACAGTTTGGTATTAGTGAAAAAGAATTTATTCTCAAAAACTTCATTTTCATCTTAATTTTTATGCAAAAGAGAGAGGGGTATTTGAGGCTGTATGTGTTATTTTATTTAATTTTTCTTTGAAATAATGAGAAAATTGCTAATTATTATTAACTTAATGGTGTGGCAAATTGCTTTACAGGGCACGGTAATTTCTACAGAGTACTTTTACAACTTAAGAAAGAAATGTAGAATGATAAAGTTAGATAGGTTTTTAATGAAAAGTAACATTGCATGCATAGTTTCCATTAAAAAAAAAGGATGCATTATTTTTCTTTATACTTTCTATTAGTTATACTAAACATGTAAAATAGCGAGTAAAGATTTTTTAAGGAACATGTAAAATATAAATGATTACTGCTTTGCAAGAGCAAGAGTGAGCCTTCCAAGGTGCTGGTAATAGACTTTAACTTGTCTTAGTTGGTAGTCACATGAGTGTATACGTTTGTAAAAGTTTATTAAGTTGTACACTTAAAGTTTATGTACTTTATGTCTCAATAAAACATTAAGTTGTTAAGTAATATCACCTACGTGATTTCTTGGTAAATAGTTTGAAGTGAGACTAATATAATAGGGAACCGTATTTAGAAAGAAGAACCCAGAAATGATTATTTATGACTGTAAGCACACTTGTGTGACCTTGCACATTTACCATTATTGTTTCCACAGCAAGGATGGGGGAAGGAGCAGCAGACACGTTGTTAATCTTATTGCCTTTCTTCTCCAAGTGCTTCTTTGCTATTTCTGTGCTACCAGAGGTGGGCCTAACTCTTCTTTGCCAGTTGAGTTGATGTTAGACTTGGCCAATTTAAGGGACTGTGGGGATGCTAAAAAGCCAGAACAGCAGAAGAAACTTAGCTTCCATTTTCCAGAGTGCTGTTTTCCCTGTCTTCACAACAGACTAAGTATATGGAGAGCCTGGTAAGCATTTGGTTCATGGCTAAGCTCTAGCCTAAACCTTCTGATAAGATCCCGTGTCCTCCAGGGAACAAGATCGGAGCACTACCTGTAACCCTCACCCTCTGGGGCCTGTGCATTCTCGAAGTACCTCGGTCACCAGCAGAGTTCCTGTGTAGTCACAGCCTCTCCAAAGATATCTGACTCTTAGACTTGGAGGGGGAGGCTCTGCCTGTTCCCTCTCCCTCAGCTCTATGGGCAATAGCTGTGTTCTGCAGTTGCTGCTCTGTATCACTTAACTACTTGTTTACTTCTTTTAGTAGTTAACACTTTTTAAAATAGTTAATCATTATTCTTTCAATTGAATTTATTGGGGTGGCATTAGCTAATAAAATTATGTAGGTTCCAAGTGTGCAATTCTATAATACATTATCTGTATATTGCATTGTGTGTTTACCACCCAAAGTTAGATATCCTTCTGTTACCATATATTTAATCCCCTCTAGTAACCACCATACTATTGTCTGTATCTATGAGTTTTTGTTTGTTGGTTCGTCTTGCCTGAAAATTTGTTGCTTTCAGTTTTATATCCTATATATGAGTGAAATCATATAATTCCTATTTTTTCTGACTTATTTCCTTTAGCATGATATTCTCAAGATCCATCCATGCTGTTGCAAATGTCAGTATATCATATTTCCTTATGGCTTAGTAGCATTCTATTGTATGTATATACCAAATATTCTTTATCCAATCATCTATCAAAGGATACTTTGGTTGTTTCCATGTCTTGTCCACCATGACGAATGCTGCAATGATCATAGGGGTACATATATCTTTACGAATAGATCTTTTCAAAAATTTCAGGTAGATACCCAAAAGAGGGGGTGCTGGGTCATATAGTAACTCTATTCTTAATTTTTTTAGGAATCTCCATACTGTTTACCATAGTGGTTGTACCAGTTTGCATTATTACCAGTTTACATTCACGGCCTCTCCAACACTTTTTCCTTATTCAAATTACAGGCATGGTTTCTGTCTCTTAATTGGACCCTGACTGATATAGCCAGCATCCTCACACATTCTATAAGGGTTGTAAATTAGAATTCACCTAACTATCTTTTATTATTATTTTATTCTGAGTCATTGATTATACATTCAGGCTACAAAACAATTTAGTGTAGTTCTGAAATAAAGTTTTCATCTGTAAAACTGTTATAATAAACAAACTATAAAATCCCCTCAAAACTCCTATTCTTTTAGTCAATAAGTAAACTGTTTAGTGTATTTTCTATTCCTCTTTTTCTGTATTTAAGCAAGGTGGATGATAATTTTATGTAATTAGTTATAAACACTTGTCCCATAGTTTATTGTGATTGAGCCTTCGTATATGACTATTAAACTTCATTTTTATATTTTTCCTGACTTCTAAGGGAGTTAAATTTAGATCATCCTAATTTCTATTGTTGTTTAAACAAAGAACATAAGCAGATGCATTAATTTGAGGTTATTTTATTTTGTAATGATACCAGGATTGTGCTCTATATTGAAGAATAGGTCACTAAACATTCAGTTACATTTGTGTTTCTCATTTAAATACCAGAATATACCTATTTTTATAACTCTTTGCCATATATTATGCCTCACTCCTTATTTTAAAAAATACTAGTATAGTGTTGATTGTATTCTTATTTGACCACTCATGTGAAGTCTACTCATATCTGCCATTCCCCTTGTTTAGTCCCATGATTTCTGACTTTCTCTCAGCCCTTGGAGAAGTCATCATTTAGAATATATGTGAGGGATGCCTTACAATTCCCACTAACTTGCCTATGACCTCCAGTTTCTCATCATCACTTTCTATTAAAAAACATGGCACCTGTGTTAACCATTTTCCTCTAAGTCTAACTCATCTCAATGACAGAGGCTATGTTATGTTTACTGTTAAACATCTGTCAATTAAAACACTTAAAATGTGTATGAACTGAAAGGTTACCATTATTTTCCCTCACAGAGCCCCATTTGAGGGAGTCTTCTTCCTAAAAATAATTTATTCTTATCTCTGGCAGCTGCAGTCCTCCTTAAAGCCACAATCTAAATTTCCTTTGGTGTTCTTAGGTTCTGTATGTAGGTAATGTATAGAAAACGCATTTGAAACAAAGGTTCTGGACATCATCTAGGTGTTAAAGGTATAGATGCATTGAGATATCAAGCAGGGAAGTTACACACTTGATGAAGGATAAGATTTTTAGGAATCTTCATAAGCCTACTTTTTGAACATTGATATTAATGTGTAGAAGTATTTCCAGGAATCCTTGGGAGCATTTGAGGATGGGTATGGCAATGTTTTCCAGAGATTAAAAAAGCTGGGAAATGAGTAATTAAAATGAAACTGGAAGGCAGTGATAAAGATTAACTTATTAGCGCTGTCTGACTTGTGACTCTCCCTGAGATAGAGAACATGCCTATTTTTCTTTTAGTGCAAGGACCTAGTACTCTTGCTGGCTATATAGCAGAGAGAACATTGAAATTGGTTTTAAGAGATCTAGGTGTGTAACGTGTGTGTGTGTGTGTGTGTGTGTGTGTAAGTATAACTATTTAGCACACACATAACTTTGGGATTAATGTCTCTCAGAAAGATTTTGTTGATTTTATTTACCTCCCACTTTTGTAAGGAAGTCTAAATAAAAAAAATGCCTTAAGAGTATAAGAACTGAGTAAAGTTGAATGAATGAGTGAATGGATGAATGAATGAATGAATAGATAAACTCTAAGCAAGCTAGATGGAGGCTTCTTTGAAGATTTAGGGGTGTTAAAATGGGCACGGGAGGGAAAAACATTAGAGAATAATAATTTTACACCTCAAAAATTCAAACAAGTGGAATTCTATTCTTTTTCATTTAGTAAATAATAATTGTGTCCGAATTTAATGTTAGCATATTAAAATAGCATAATGAGCAAGACTTCTCTGTGAAGTACTAAGAGAATACACTAAGTGAAGATTCCTGGAGAAATCATCACCTAACTTAAAAACTTCTTTCCACAGTTATAAACTTGTCATTCATACATAGCTCATTCATGAGTTATTTTTTTCAGCAAAGATTTAATGACCACCTATCTTATGCCAGCCCTTTACTGGGCACCTGAAATAGCTTGGCTAATAACAGATCAGGACATTGATTGTTCATTCTACTATAGATATTAGACATTATCAATTAGTTACAATAATGACAGAGAAAATACAAAGATGTTTATAAAGTTAATTCTAAAACTGACAATAGAAACTCCCATCATTGTCACTAATTTGTAAATTTACAAATCTTTTAATATGCTAACAAACTTTTCTCAAAGTAGTGTGTATAAAAGCCAAATGGAGTTCTGTTTAAAATTCATTATATCTGATATGATGATACTAGTAATAGTATTAATAGTAATACTATTAATTAAAAGTCACCTATCAATGAAAGCCATTGGAGAAGCAACAATATTGTGATTAAAAGAACAAAAAACATATATTCTGGAGCCAGGTTACTGAGTTCAACTCCTAGTATTGTCACTTATTACCTGAGATTTGGGGCAGGTTAATTTCTGTCTTATTATTCTACTTAATTGATGAGGGAACTAATAACACTACACATCTCATAGGATTTTTACTAAAACTTAAATGAGTCAAAACTTAATAAAGTGACTGGTATATTGATAATACTATTTAAGTATTACTACTATTGAATTAATGCTTATTTTTATTGCTTGGTACTCCACTAAGTGATAATATAACACAGTATATTATTTAAATCCCAGAACAACACTATTAAGTAGGCATTCTGGTTTTCATCAGATATTGAATATTTACTATATTCTAGGAATTCTAATTTCTGGGAATGTGGCAGTAAACAAATAAAAATTGCTGCCCTGATGGAGTTCACATTCTTATTGAGAAGGAAATCTATTAGAATTTTTACATTTTATCTATATTTTAAAGTTTGTTACCTTCTCATCTTAATTAAATGTAATTTTTCTAAATGTTTTTCAGTTTACAAATTGAAATCTCTTTTCCAGAACCTAGAAAATTACTTGAAAAAAAAATATCACTGTAACAGCCCAGCTGGCATGGCTCAGTGATTGACCATCTACCTATGGAACAGGCAGTCATAGTTCAATTCCTGGTCAGGGCACATGCCCAGATTGCAGGCTCCATTCCAAGTAGGGAGCATGCAAGAGGTAGCCAATCAATGATTCTCTCTCATCATTGACTCTAGAGGCCCGGTGCATGAAATTTGTGCACTTGGGGGGGGGGTCCCTCAGCCCAGCCTGCCCCCTCTCCAATCTGGGACCCCCTTAGGGGATGTCCAACTGCCAGTTTAGGCCCAATCGGTTTAGGCCTGATCCCTGTGGCAGTTGGACAATCCAGGACTGCTGGCTCCCAACCGCTCACCTGCCTGCCTGCCTGATTGCCCCTAACCGCTTCTGCCTGCCAGCCTGATCACCCCCTAACCACTCCCATGCCAGCCTGATCAATGCCTAACTGCTCTCCTGCCAGCCTGGTCGCCCCCTAACCTGTCTGATCAACGCCTAACTGCTCCCCTGCAGGCCTGGTCCCCCTCAACGGCCTCCCCTGCTGGCCTGGTCACCCCTAACCACCCTCCCCTGCTGGCCTGATCTCCCACAACTGCCCTCCTCTGCCAGCCATCTTGTGACTACATGGGGGTGGCCATCTTGTGCGAGGGCATGACAGTCAATTTGCATATTGCCTTTTTATTATACAGGATGTTTCTCTCTCTTCCTCTTCCTTCCTCTCTGAAATCAATAAAAATATATTTAAACAATTTTTTAAAAATCCCTGTAACAGAGTTTTTCCTTCTCTTTAATATATAATTTAACTTTGGACTTTTTTAACAGTTTAAATCCTTGTACTTCATAGAATGCTTTCCAACATGTAATTTTGTGTGGTAGGCATTTCTAGAGTATGTATATGTCTTTTTCCTCTCAAAATTCACAAATCTTAATTTAAAAAAAAACACACTGCTATATATTTTCACAATATAAAGCTTATGCTGCATCAAGTTTTAAAACAAATGTTCAGCGCCTACTCTGTGCCTTGGAGCTGTTTGAAGGAAGAGTATATGTCCTCTGAGTGAAGTGCTCAGACCATCCATTACAGAAACAGTATAGACAAGCCCCAGAAAACTTCGTAAGATGTGCAGGTGGTAGTTAAAAAAATAGAAAATCCTTTTGCATCAGTATGAGATTTCATGAGCAGTGATCTCTTTTTCTATAGCAATTTAGGAATATAGTGGGGAAAATATGCCAATATGCAGAATTTGATGGGTTCCACTATGGTGATAAAACTGCTTAGGAAAAACAAGCAAACTGACTTTAAGTTAAAGGACATAGTGAACTGCAGGTAGAGCATAAATGCAAACAAGTAGGAAGTAGAAAATAATGTAAATGAGTCTGAGAGAGGATATTTAGCAGAGGCAGTAATATATAAATCATGTGTAGCAAAGACCTGTAAAACAAATTTTAAAATTTTACTACAAAGGAATAGTGAAAGCAGTCGTATAATTTAAGAATAAAACCACATGGTTAAATAAGCGCATTAAGTTACCATCATAGCTTAATTGTTTTGACTGCATATCAGTCGAAAACTGGAATATGAAAAAGGATAGATACAATTATATGAAAAAGGATAGATGCAATTATTAATGTCAAGGAAAGGAATTGATTATGAGAATGGAATAAATATTTCAATGTAAAAAATATATATAACCACAACATAAGGGTAAATCCTCTTAATGACAATATATATTACTAGGATCTTAAGTACCCACCACCTTTTTAGTGACTTGAAAGGCATACTTCAGTGTATACACCGATCAAAACCTTCAGTAGGAAGAACTAAAAGATACCACTCTCAGGGGTTTTGCTTAACGTTTCTGGGTCACAGATAAACACTGAATTCACTAAAGTTTAAGGAGGTGTTTATAGGCAATAAGAAGTCTTCTTGCCATCTTTAAATTCTATAGGATTCCAGATTTTATATCTACTCTATCTGAACTAGATATAGTAAACAAACAAACAAACAAAAATCCCCACACACAAAAAAACAAACATTTGTGAATCTGTTAAGGCCCAATAAGTACCAGAACTTCTTATCCATTAGGCATAGAAAACCTGTCACTTTTTGAAATAATATTAATAAAGACTAACATTTACTGAGTTTGTTCTCAGTGCTTCTAAGTGTTTCTCATAGATTTTTGTATTTAATTAAAACAACCAGGTGATGATATCTGTCACAGCATTTTTATAAAAGAAGAAACTAAAACAAAGTTTAAGTAATTTGTCCAACTTTCAGACTGTTGTGCTGGAGCCTGGATAGTTTGATGCAAGGCTGTTGATCTCAGAGTCTATGGGCTTTGCCAATTTTTAGCCTCTCATGAAATTTAATTTTTTCATTAACTACAGCATATATTAATACATATATCCAATCTACATATTTTAGCTTGTATTAACATGTACAAATCCTCAAATATTTTGGTAAGAAAAAATAAATTTAGTGATTTGGTTGTTAAGGTGTCAAATTTTTTAAAATATATTTTTATTGACTTCAGAGAGGAAGGGACAGGGGGAGAGAGAGATAAAAGCATTAATGATGAGAATCATTGATTGTCTGCCTCCTGCATGCCCCACACTGGGGATCGAACCCACAACCAGGGCATGTTCCTTGATGAGGGATCCGGAATGGAGCCATGACCTCCTGGTTCATAGGTCGACTCTCAACCTCTGAGCCAAGCTGGTGCTTTTTGAATGTAATGCTTAAGTTACATACGGATAAAGTGGGGCTCCCCCACCTTCCCAATGCAATATTATTCTCGTATCCCTCTTCTACTTTATTGCAACCACACCGTATAGTTAACCATTTTTGTAGCTTCACTTTATTTTTCCTGTGTGTTTTAATAAAAGCATAAATATATTCACATACACATACACAAAGACACACACATGCACATAGGCATACAACAACATATATAAAACATAAATGCATTTAAACATGAAATAATCTAGTACATGTATAGTTAAATATAACACACATAATACACACCACACACCATTAGGCTAAATTTATTAACAACAATAATTCTCTTCTGTTTTTAAAAAAATATATTTTATTGATTTTTTACAGAGAGGAAGGGAGAGGAATAGAGAGTTAGAAACATCAATGAGAGAGAAACATCTATCAGCTGCCTCCTGCACACCCCCTACTGGGGATGTGCCCGCAACCAAGGTACATGCCCTTGACTGGAATCGAATCTGGGACACTTCAGTCTGCAGGCTGACGCTCTATCCACTGAGCCAAACCAGTCAGGCATCTTCTATTTTATTGTATTTATTTTATTCATTTGATGATGTGTTAAACTCTTGAAGTATAATTATAATATTTTAAATTCTTCTTGTGATTCAGTGAAATTTGAATTAATGATTGTGAGGCTAATCATAATTTTTTGTTGAGCAGTTGAATATTTTAATGTTATGGAGTGTCAGAGACTTATGTTTTGAAAGCACATATATGCCTCATTGGTGCTCAAGCTTCCTGCTTCCTATATTCATATTGTATTTACTTTGCAAAAAAAAAAAAAGCTTGTTTTATAACTGTGTGGACAGTGTCTGTTCTTCCATATGAAGGCTTTGTTCTTCATTCTATAAAAGCAAATGTTAATGAAGCACATGGCCCTGGTCACCCTGGGCTCCTTTCTCCAGAGCCAGATGGAATTCAGACTGCTTATTTTTATACTTACTGATATCCTGGGGAAAAGGTAAAGAAGAGTTTATAAAACCAGGACCAAAAAGGGATGTAACTTTTTCAGTTCTCTCCAGGGCTGAATCTCGGCTGAAATGACTGACAGGTTTTGGACATACAGAAGGAAATGATGAGTTGGGCTAAAAGTCCAGATGTGTGCTCAACAGAAGTATAAGGTTACATTTTAAAAGACATGGAATGCAATACCTGTATCTTTAGAGGAAGTTGTAAATAGTAAACATAACTTAGCTATCAACTGCAGTCTGATTTTTAAAGATTTTCAAAGAAAGAAATACTTTTCCATCTCTCTAAACTATTCAGCAATGCTTTAAAAATCCTTATATGTGTAAAGCCAATTCATAAAAGATAATAAGTTGAATTAAATCAAATGATGACTCAATATGATAATTCTTTATTCTTAAAATGTTAATGCTTGAATGTTTTTGATGAATTTATTTCTACCATAAAATGGAAGTAGACTGCTTTTTATCTTACTTATCTATACTGGGACTAATAAATAGCTTGTGAATATTCCAAGTTACTGCAGGCCGAAAAATACAATTGAAGAAAAATAGCAAAATTACTTGTAAAACTGCTTCTAAATCCTACAGAACAATGCCATCTTTTAGCAGTATATTTCTTAATTCTCCTATGAACTAATCTTAATAATATCTTTAAATATAAAGCAAGAAGAGTAGAGTTTTTTCTACATGAGAAAGCCATGGTAGTGCAATATTGGAATATTCCAGTTTAGGATAGATATTGCCCTCATTCAAATACTCATTCATATAGAACAAAATATTCTTTTATGTTCTACATGGTTACCATGCCTTGTGTGCTACTTAGAAGCCAAATTATACATCCATGGGAATGACAACAAAACACATCCTAATTTGGGAATTTTAAAGGGCTCTGGGATTTGAAGTTGACGTTTCTTTGGCTGAATTCCAACATACAACTGAACCAAGGAGAGGAAAGAAGCTATTTGGATTTTGTGTTTCTCTGAATCTCATGTAGTTCCGGAGAGAAAAATGATGTCCAAAGATAAAAGTATGAGAACTTGCTCAGATAATAAGTAAATTCAAAATGAATTCAGTAGCCAAACTTTAATAAAGAGAAAGTTGTCAGTGGAAATGCACAAGAGCTGGACCCCAGGGTAAAGCCTGGTAATAGTCTCCAGAGCATAAGCAGGCAGCAAGTGAGTCCTTGTGTTGGAAGAGAAATTTAAAAAGTCACAGCACTTCCTTTTTTTATCCTTTGTAAATGCACCTAAGGGAGGAACTACTTCTATAGGGTTTGCATTTCTCCTGTTATAGGCAGGTGGTGGGAGGAAGTTGTGAGTGAGACAACAGCAGAAAGAGGAGTCCAACACTGAATAAGGTGTTCAGGCATCATGGAGGGCAGCAATGCCTCCCTCATCTCCCAGAACAGCCTCCCCCTCTTAACAGAAGGGTGATGGGTGGGGTGGGAGAGAGAGTGAGCAAGATGACAAAACTTGACATACCTCAGGGAAAGTATCTATATTCCATCCAATGCCTCTAAAGGCCATTAGGGAGAGATGTTGGATAGAAGGGTTAATTTAGTTATTCTCGCAAAATATACCATCAGCACTGTTTCCTTTCTTATCTCTGACATTAAGTAGCTCTGCATGTGACAGTTATTTTTTCAAAATGTAAAAGCATTTTTACATACTCCTATACTATTTTAAGACACTCATTTATTCCCTTTGCTTGTTTTTATTTATTTTTAATATATTTTTACTGATTTCAGAGAGGAAGGGAGAGATAGAAACATCATTGATGAGAGAGAATCATTGATTTGTTCCCTCCTGCACATCCCCTACTGGGGATTGAGCCAGCAACCTGGGCATGTGCCCTGACTGGAAATCAGACTGTGACCCCCTGGTTCATAGTTTGACACTCAACCACTGAGCCACACAGGCCAGGCCTGTTCCTAGTTTTTAGATGCCCTTCCTTTTCATAAAGGCTGTTTCACACAGAGAATAAAAGGAGAAGTTTTAAGGACAGATACTTCTGATTTCAAATTCTGATTCTGCCATCTATTAATTACTGTGACCTTATAATAACACTTAGTTTCCCTGAATCTCAATTTATTTTCCTGTAAGGTGGGTATTATTATATACTTTTCAAAGTGTTGTGGGATTAAATGAAATAATTATGTGTTCAATTTATGGCACACAATAAACCCCATAGCCATGATAGTTTTAATTATTATTGTTCATATATATATATCAAGGATGTGATAATATTCCAGGAATCCCAGAATTGCAGACTGTAAGGTGCTTTGTCTCACTGAAACCATACCATCTTTCTTAACAGAGTGCTCTAAATAACTACTTCAGGAATGATACATATATTCCTTCTCTTTATGACTGTGATTTCAACTGGTGTGCTGTTGAAATCACAGTTATTTTTACTTCTGAATATGTCGTCAAGAGAAGCAGGGTCAGTAGGTTTAAGGAGCCAGGTGGAGTTCATGAATTCCATTTTCAACATGTCAAAGTTGAGATACTTATTGGACCAAGTGAAAATGTCAAGGAGGAAGTTGGGTAAAAGGCACTTTCAGAGGAAAAGCCCAGGCTAGAGACACAAATGAGTACATCTTCAGTATATTGATGGTATTTAAAGCTGTGGAAGTGATTGGGATTTAAAGGAACATGTCTACAGAGCGAGGACACTGTAAAACCTGAGCCCTGTGCTGTTTTATTATTTGTGTTTGGTTTACCAGGAAGAAGCAGTAAATTAGACTGGGAAACTCACAGGAGGGTGTGGTGCAGGGTCCCTAAGGAGAATGAAGAAAGTGTTTCAAGAAGGGCGTGATCAATGATTTCCAGTTCTGCTGAGATTCCTGCTTTATTAATAATAGGCCAGGTTACTGGACTAACTTCCTCTCTGAGGGAAACTAAAACTGCTGAATGAAATATAAAAACTGTCTTCCTAGCTTCAGAGAGTTGCCAAAATAGTGAGGAATCACCAAGCTAAATCTTGAAGACAGTAAGGATATGGAAAATTAAAGTAATACTCTAATCCACTTTCAAAGTGTGGGCATGTGGCAGTCCTGTAGAAATTGCTGTGAAAATGAGTGGTATTTTGGTTGCCTTCAGAAACAAGGGGATAGAAGTAAGAACCCAGGGTCTGCCAAAGATGGGGACCCTATCGATTAGGATGAAATCTCCAAAGGTAAGGTAGATTTCATCTCTTCACCAACACTCCTGCCAGAATGTGGGGGAAATTGATACTGGATAAATAGAAAAAAATAAAAAGAGATAAAAACAAAATTGGTTCCTAATTGTTTATAAGTTAAACTCCAGCCCAAACAGATAATTATAGCCAAAATGTAGAGGTTTATCTAATACATTTCAAGCCATAAATGTAGGTTAGAAAGGTGTAGGTTAAAATGGTAAAACTAAATAGTACTAGAAAAATTATGAGGTTATTTGTGTCTCAACTGCTTTTTTCAACAGCAATGACCAGAATACATCAAAGAAAATCAGGTACATAAGGAAACAAACAGTTTTATTTTACAACCAGCAAATTTTTTTTTTTAAATGGACAAATTAATTTCACCTGCAGAGTTGTGAGATACCAATAATATTAACACAGATTTTTAACAACAATGCTTAATATATTTAAAGACATAAAATCTTACAAATAAACAATAGGAAAAGAATTTTAAGTGACACTGAAGATTTACAAAATAAATAGAAGTTCTTAAAATGTATAAAAATTAAAATTAAAATTCAGTACCTAGACTTGATAGCAGATTGTATAAAGCAGAAGAGAAAATTTTTCAATAGTGTATTAAGAGAAACTACACAGAATATAGCCAATGGGGCTGGGGGAGTGAGGGGGCTGGGGGGCGAGGGAGGATGGAAACTATAAAAGAAAGGATAAAATAAACTGATAATAGTCTCCAGTTTGTTGAAGATTATTATTTCTCTAAGATGTCATAGTCTTTGCAGATACTCCTAACATTACTCCTAAAAAATTCTAAATAGATGAAAATTATTAAAATAGAAAAAATCTTAGAAAATATTGTCTGGGGACACTGACCTCAGTGTGTAGGCAGATCTCTAGTTAATATAATTCTCAGTTGAAAAAGAAATATCAAAGTTCATCATAGTGCTTTGTAATGAGAGACATTAGTCATTTGCTAATTTTCTTTTAAAAGACAACACAAGAGATTGGTAAATTCAAAAAGCATTAAGTACTGAGTCATTCTGAGTGTGAGACATTTGGATGAGGGATGCATATGGCAATAAAATAAGTTCTATTTAGCTTATTTAAATTATTTGTATGTTCACTTCCTTTTCTTAATCAGTAGTATCTCTTTGCCCATAAGTAAGTTACTTATTCTTTCAAAGCCTCTAAATTTGACATAATAACACTATCCCCCTTTTACCTCCTTAGATTGTCATGAGGCTCAAATGAGGTCATTTCTGTGTTAAAGTCTATGCAATTAAAAGCAGTGCAATTATAACCATCCTTACATGCTTGCCTTCTAAAGTTCCCACATAGGCTAAGTTGTTATGCCAGTTTTTAGCATTAGTGTCTGTTTGTTATTCATCCATGTTCATGAAAGAAACTAAATTATCTAGAAACTTTCTTCCAGATCTAATTTCATTTACCTGAATGGAATGCAGTGAGCTATATTTGTATGTTAAATGATAATTATTATTTCCATGACACAAAGAATTAGAAATAAGCCAAAAAAATTGTCAATTTTTAACAAACATTTCTAGACTAAGTTGAGCCTAGTATGGGTGAGGGGTCAAAGTGAAAAGAATCTGCTCTTGGTTGGGGTGTGCATGGGTTTCCTTCAGTCTTGTGTTGGCATTCTTGGAGGGCTTTCATTGGCATTTGTAACTCTTCCCTTGTTGATGGGGTTGAGTTCAACCTTGTTACCGTATTCTTTATCTCTTCAGTTTTAGTTTCCTATGTTTATTACTCATCCCAAATGGACATACCAGCAAGACAAAAGAGGGTGTTTATTGCAAGGAGCAGCTGCCTCAAAGGAATGCATTTCAATAGTTTGACTGTTTATTAATATAAACAAATCAATCACCATTGTCTCTAATCTTCCAAAGATAAGAGGTTACTCTACAGATGCAACTTGCATCCTTGATTCATCACAGTTAAATATAAATTAGTGCTTTTACTACTTCCCAGAAAATGCAAGGATCACAGACGACTTCCATTAATTCTTTTCCAAACATTTGTTCAGTTTTTGTCAGGTATTTTAACTCTATATGTAATTCAACCCACAAGACTATTATTATTATCTTAAACAGTATTCATTTAGATTTATCCACTAATTTACCTTTTCTAGGGACTTTCCTTCCTGCATTATTGTGTGTTTATTTGGGATAATTTTTCCTTCTTGAAAACTTACTTTTGTGCTACTTTTAACACAGATCTGTAGGTAATGAATTCTCCTAACTTTTGTTTCTTTGAAAATGTCTTTATTTCATTTTAATTTCCATTATGGTGAGTTTTTAGCAAAGACAAAAATAGGCACCTATGGCCCATCATTTATTCCAACACATCACCCCATGACTTGTCCTACCCGTTTCACACCCACATCCATACCCACAAAATCTGTGTGATGCAAGCCTCACATTGTGTCAATGCATTCATTTGATCTGTTAATAATTTCGTATATATTAAGAATAAGCCTTTCCCCTGTCTTTTCTTTTTTAAAATATATTTTTATTGACTCCAGAGAGGAAAGGAGAGGAAGAGGGAGAGAGAGATAGAAACATCGATGATGAGAGAGGATCATTGATTGGCTGCCTCCTGCAAGCCCCATACTGGGGATTGTGCCCAAAACCCCAGGCATATGCCCTGATCAGGATTCAAACTGCGACCTCCTGGTTCATAGGTCGTTGCTCAACCACTGAGCTATGTCACCAGGCTCCCCTTTATTTTATATATTTACCTGACTAATGTCACATATAAAAAATGGTTAAAAGAATTGCTCATTATCATGGGCTAGCCATTTAATATTTAAATTTCTCATTGTCTCACAAATGTCATAACATTTTTGCACCTTGGATTATTAATAAGGTGCAGTAAGTCCTTACATTGCAATGGTTGCTTTATTAAAATGTTAAATCTCCTTTTACCATAAGTGCCACTTCTTTCTTCTTTTCTTTTTCCTTGCAATTTGCTGAAGAAATCATGCCTTTCTTTAACACACACACCCACACACACACACACACACACACACACACCCCTATCTTGGTTTTGCTGATTGTAGCCCTGTAGCATAGCTTAACATACTAGTATTTTGCCGTCCTCTACTTTTATTAATTATTGGTAAGCTTTAGAGTATAGATAAAATTCAAGTTTGATTTGGGGGACAAGATCACTTTATAAGTGGTATTGTATTTTTTTGTCAGGAGTGGTATACCTTTATACATTTGCTCTTTTTTGTGAGATTAGCATTGCTATTTATGCAGCCAGTCCTTTAATCAATGTCTCTCCAATCATTATGGTTTTATGAAGTTTGTTCTTTAGTAGATTCCTCTGGGAACAATATTTCTTGACTTTTTGTATGCTGATAACAGTTTGTCCTTGGCTTTTATTCTTGGAAGTCAGTTTAGCTACATATAAAATCCTTGGCTCACATTTTCTTTCCTTGAGTGTCTGAAATGTTATCTTTTTCTTTTTTTTGTTTCTTTTTTAAGAAGCATTGTTTTAATAAATCTGACAGAAATTTGATTTCCTTTTTAAGTGATCCGGTCAAATCTCCGTTATATGAGACCATCATCCTTTTACTCATTTTATGGAAAGTTAGTTTTTCTTAACTGTAGGAGGAAGTGTGTGCTATGATATATTGCCTAACTTCATAGTATAAGAGTTCTCACTCTCTTGTTTTTTAATGAAATATTAATGTAATATGTCTACTATATTACACATCTATTATAATACTAGAGGACCGGTGCATGGAATTCATGCACAAGTAGGCTCCCTAGGCCTGGCCAGCGATCAAGTTCCCTGCCTCCCCACCTCCTCCTTCCCTCACCGCCCATGTGTCATCACCACAGGGTTCCCCACCTCCCGCCACCCACCCTCCTCCTTCCCTTGCTCCCTCAGTGCCCTGCCGCCACTGCTGGTCACCTGCCATATTCTGCACCACCCCCTGTTGGTCAGCGCACATCATAGCAAGCGATCGAACTCCCGGTGTCCCGGTCAAACTCTGGAGGGGACAATTTGCATATTAGCCTTTTATTATATAGGATTTATTTCTATCTATATCTAGACTCATAGGTTCTGAGATTTGGCTCCATTTTCTTCTCCCAATATTATCTGAATTTTTTATTTTTTATGCTCTCTAGCAGTTTCTGTTACTAGTGATATTGTAGTTAACATACAGATAAAGGATATTATTTCAGGTCAATATTATGGCCAAATATTGTTTGTGAAACTTGCCTTCATTTTTTTTTTTTGTTACACAAACAAAGACATGAAAGTAAATAGCAAACTAAGGTTCAGAACAATAACAGACTAAAAAACGCCACAGAGCATTATCTATAGTTTTCCATCAGTGCTCTGGGAGTAATGCAGATTACTGGAACACAGACATATGGACAGTGGAGACAGCAGTGCCATAAACACTGTCATAGAGAGCCAGTATAGTACTGGTTACAAGCATAGACTGGAATCTGGCTCCTGGAGTTTGAATCCCATCTCTATCACATAGAATTTGTGCAACTTGGGCAAGTTTCTTAACCTCTTTTTGCCTCAGTTTCCTCATTTATAAAGTGAAAATCATAGTGATTGCCTTCCTTTATATCATTTATACTAGAGGCCTGGTGCACGAAATTCATGCATTTGGGGGGTCCCTCAGCCTGTCCTGCGCCCTCTCGCAGTCCGGGAGCCCTCGGGGGATGTCCAACTGACGGCTTAGGCCCACTCTGCCAGGAGCCCCTGTGGGCGCTCACTGACCACCAGGGGCAGCTCCTGCATTAAGCATCTGCCCTCTGGTGGTTAGTGCGCATCATAGTGACCAGTTGTTCCGCCATTAGGTCAATTTGCATATTAGCCTTTATTATATAGGATTCAGTTCCTGGCACAGAAATGCTTAACTACTATAACTTCACTCAGTTCATCCTTAGAAGTTTTGAGGTAAATTCAAGTCACTGAGCTCAAAGTGTCTTTTTTAAGTAACTTTAGTTAATATAACTTTAATTTTGAATTTAATAAAAGTGAGACAAATCACAGTTTAAATGAAAACAAGTATTCCTTCTAGATAATGTTGATCTTTATAAGACTAAAATTGTGTTTTTCCAGTTCTTTTTAAAATTTGCCATTGTGGCAGTCTAGATTTTGGCAGCTTACCAAGTATGTAGGTGGACACTTCATTTTAAAATACCGAATTTTGTATCATGCTGAAGCTATTAAGCTTTAAAAAGTCATCAGAAAGCTCATCTGATAGTCATTTTTGTTTTACTTTTCTTCTTTGAAAACAGATATAAAGAGTCTATTTGGACTTCTTAGACTGTCTCTGTTATTAATAATTTAAGCAAGAAAAATATTTCCGAAAATCATGAAGAGATGGGAATTATCCCAAATATTTTAAAGTTACAACTGCATAGGGATTTGACATCAGTTAATTTTTATAGAAGTAGTTATAGGTATTATGTTCGCATTAACTCCACTTTGTCCCCAGGAACAAAAATTCAAGGCCTTGATGCTCTATAGCACAATCAGACACCTGCTGTCTGTTTTTATTTGTTTTAGTTACATACAAACGCACACACATAATTGGAAAGAAGAGTGACATAATCCTTGTGTTCATTGACCGATATAGAAATAACATCCTCCTGCTTGGTTGAAGTCGCAGAGAGTAATTTTAGTTGTAGTCTTGAGTAAGCACAGATATCTATAAATTCTCCTAAATTATTGACTGCATTTCAACCAGACAGACACATGTTAGCTTTATATTATCTTATATGAATACCAGGTCTGTGTCTCACTCTCACTTGATTGTATGGTCCATCATCTCTGCCGCTCATAAATCCCAGTGACCTTGAGAAGAACAAAAAGAAAAGTGAACAGTCTTTCCTGTTATTTAAATAGACACTCTTATTTTGAGTATAATGAAAGGTTTCCATTCACTGGTATCTTCATTATTACATAAAAATATGTAGCGGTCGAGCAGTAGGGGGTTTGGTTTGGAGCATGCATAAACCCAGAGGTGCAGGTCTGTGCCCACTGGAGATCATACTTGGGAACTGGATTAATGCCATGTATAATCATGAAATTAGAACTGACATTATAAAATTGAGGACTTGGAACACATAATAATCCTAGAAAAACACTTCAGAGTAGAATGAAAAGTGATTACAAATAGTACTAAAAATTTGATCATCTTTTTAAAAAGATAAATATTGAACTGAGTATTTTGCATTTGTTGAGGCAATATTTAAAAAAATGATTACATCTCCAGTTCCAGGTTGGGGATTTTTTTCTGGGACCTATGACAGGATGTTTTCTCATACTTTTTTTTTCCGTTTTAACTAGAAAAGGAAAAATCTTTCTTGCCAATTTTTTTTAACTCTGTCTAAGTGATATACTTGTATTCAAGAATGTAGTTGTTAGAAAGTACTGTTATCTATTTAAAACTTACGGAAACACTTAATTTTTAAGGCAACATTAACTAGGGTTGAATTATGGAGCAATTCCTCCGGAAGTTCATGTCAGAGGAATGTTATTGCCAAATAAATCCACTATGGTCAGTTGAGCGACAGTGAATAGGAAAAGCACTTAAAATAATTGGACACTCAGGGGTACCTTTCCAGAGTCTGTTGTGACATGTTATCTGTGTCACTCCCATTAAAACCAGTGGGGGTTTTGAGGTTGAAATTCATCTTTACAGATTAAAGCCTCCCTTATTAACACGTGGCTCTGTAGAAACCATCAGAGAAACCCAGGGTTGGAAAATATCAAATGTTCTTTGGAAGGTAGTGGCACTAACTCTTCTATCCTCACCTTTGTCCTTATAAACTTTCTAGTTACAAATGTTGATGCATTCAACTGGGGATGGATAGAGAAGATATGATGTTTACACTAAAATTTGTGCATTAAAACATGATTTTTTGCAGTTAGTGTGCTGGGTCAGAAAATTAACTATTGCCTTGCCTATTTTTTTTTTTTACTATTGCCTTTTAAAATGTCTTCTTATATTTCATCCCCAAAACATATTCTTCTTATATTTCCACTCCCTCTGCTGGTACTCAGATAGATACCTACATTTCTACTAGGACTAGAGGACTTTTACATAAATTGAGTGGAATTGCCTCTATGATGCTTTGGGAAAGACTTGAAAAAAATGTGATTTTTAAAACTATACCAGTTTCCATATGTAATATGAAAAATAAAAGCATGCTTATTTTATTTATTACACAAGAAACTGTAATGTGACTTTTATTGATATTTTTAAATGGAAGCAAGAAATGTATTTCCCTTTGTATTAATGATTTTAGAAAAATTTTGTCATATTGTCAGTTAGAGAATAGTAGTCAGTGTTTATATTTGTTGCATGCCCTGCTTCACATTGTATAAACCAGAAATGTTTTATTGTTAAGTGTATTTCTATAACATTCAAATGCAACATTTGAGTGATATTCTGAAAAATAATTCAGTTATGAAATCAATAATAAATACTAGACAGAATAATCAAATCTGGCTTCAAATCCCTGTTCTGTCACTTAACAGTTGTATGTTCAAGGATAATTTTTAAACTTCTTTTATCCTATTTTTCTCCATCTGTAAAATCATAATAAATCCTCCCCATCAAGATGGTTATGAGAGTAAATGACCCAATGGATGTTTAGCACTGGCAGTTCGTTTGATGATGGTCTCGATCCCAGATTTACAGGTATACCTTCCAACTGGCCGCAGATAACTGAATGAATACCAGTAAATAAGTTGAGAGAATAAATGAATGTCTTCAAAGTAATAGGCCAATTTAGCTCTAATTTGTTCTGTTTTTCTAAAGCAACGCTTCGATTCCAAAAAGAACACCAATGATGGTGGGCCTAAGGCACTGGCATGGACAGGTAAAGGGAGGTTTGTCAGGGAAGTTTCTATTGTTATCATGTTATGTCCCTAAATTTAAATCTATATTACTAGCACAGAGTCAGAAATCTAACTCATGATGAGGCTCAGTGTGAACACAGATCATGCATTGAATTTAGTGTTGTTTTTGCTCTGACTTGTCACTGTGACTACATATCAAAAGAAAAGAATTCTGTTTCTCTAAATAAATTTGCCTGATTTGCTTTCCACATTTTTGTTTCTGCCTACCTAACATCTCCTTACCTAAAGTATTGTTTTGCAACTTAATTGCCAAACTGAAGTCTTCCTTTCTGCAGTACATCATTTATTCCTTGGAATGATTTGCCCTGGCATTTCCTAGGGTGGCCCTTACAGAATCCAGGGAAAGAGATGAGAGGGAACTTTATGAGGAGGCAGCGCAGGATGCAAATGTTAGCCAGACCCTTGAAACCATCAGTGACTCTCTGGAGAACTGACCCTGGGAGCTGAGGACCACTGCTTTGATAATTTTAAGAGGTCCATTGTTTATTATAAATCGTCTCTCTCTGCGAGGTGACAGCAGCAGTATATATGATTATAAATTGCTTCCCAGTGTCCTGACTCTGGCACTCACCCATGTGGGCAGAATGTGTGTGTGATGGGGGAGGGTTAGTGAAAGAATGTTTGGAAATGGAGGAGGAGGGGCAGGGCTGGCTGCAGTTGATCTCTAGTCGCAAAAGGTGCAAAGGATCAGGGAATTTGGGAGAGGTGAGAAAACATAAACTTGGGCCATCTAATTACAGAATGGTGAATTTAGAACGCTTAGATCATTTGATTTAAAACCCTCAGTTAGCCGAGGAGAAAATGCATGCCCAGAGAGGATAAGTGGATTAAATCAGTCATCCAAAACCTGAGACTTGAACTTAGATTTGTGAACTACAAGACTTCAAACACTGTACTGCCTCTCATGTGTTCTTTACATTTTATTCTTACTGAGTAGTTTTGATAAAATTTATTTTAAATGCAAAATGAAATACTAAATATAGAATTAATCTAATCACCAGAATAGGGAAAACTTGAAACCAGTTTTGTCCTTTGTATATATTCCATTAGGTATAAAAACTCAAATGTTTTTGTTTAAAATCTCTAGAAATAAGACTTCTTTGCTATTTTTATTAATAGAGTTTTGAGTTAAGTGAAAACACTTGTTAATCGTTTTCAGTTTCTAAGCTTTGATTTTCACAATTTTAACTTTGTTTCTTAATTAGATGAAACATTTCCATCCAAAGTCAAAACTATAAGGCCAAGTATATTCAGAGAGAATTTGCTTTCATATATCCCACATGTCTATACACCTACATCTGTCCTTCCCCATCTGCATAAACTTTTTACTAATTATTATTTCAAAATTCAATTGCTTCTTTAAAATTTTTTTAACTTTTTTCATTTATTTATTTATTTATTTATTTATTTAAAGGTTAGAGATTCACCCCATTTTCCCCTCTTATCCCCCCTCCCCTAGCCTGGTTCTCTCCCTACCCCAGGCCTTCACCACACTATTTATTTTTGAAGGGGGAAGTAAAAAAGCAAATGCGTGTATGTGTGTGTACATATAATTATATTTTTTATTCCTTTCCACAAAAATTTCATATGATAAGAATAATCTTGTACATTTGTACATTACTCTTTTTACTTGGTAATATATCTTGGAGACGTTTTGAAGAAACTTATAGAGATCTGCCTTGTTTGATTACATTTGAACAGTACATTGTGGGATGTATCATGGTTTATTCAGACAGTTCACTATTGTTGGACATTTGGATTATCTCAATCTTTGGCAGCAATAAATAGCCTTGTCTATGTATTCTTTATTATTTTTTGGCAGTGTATATCTAAGAGTTTTTCAAAGGATACTGCAATGGGAAAATGAATATATATTTTTTTATAGTTATTGCGAAATTCCCTTTCAGTGGCGTTGATCCATTTTGAATGCACATCAGCCATTAATGAAAGCACAGGTTTTTTCAAAGCCTCTCCAAGAACAGTGTATTGTGAAACTTCTAAATACTGGCCAAAATGAGAGGTGGAAATAGTATCTTAGAGTAATTTCAATGGCATAGTAACCCATTTAGAGCGTCTCTGGTTCATAGAATAAGTGATCACCATATTAATGATTTTTTATGCACATGTACCTCCCAATAAACCCTTTCTGAGGTAGGCATTGGCTTCAAAGCAATGCACGGTTCTGTGCAATGCAGAGGGTACACATGAGGGAAAGCCTGGGTTGGACGCGTATAGGTAGATAGGTCAGTGGAATGAGAGTCTCTTCTACATTGTTCTTGAACTTACCACCAGAAAAGAAGGATCCAAATGTGTTGCATTTAAGTTTTTATCACTCCTTAAATAGTCACTTAATAGGATCCTCTTCAAAAAGATCTAAAAGCCATGAACTCTTAGCATTGTTCATTTTTAAAATATATTTTATTGATTTTTACAGAGAGGAAGGGAGAGGGATAGAGAGTTAGAAACATCGATGAGAGAGAAACATTGATCAGCTGCCTCCTGTACACCCACTACTGGGGATGTGCCTGCAACCAAGGTACATGCCCTTGACCGGAATCAAACCTAGGACCCTTCAGTCCGCAGGCCGACGCTCTATCCACTGAACCAAACTGGTTAGGGCGCATTTTTCATTTTTAAGCGTAAGAACAGGAGAATATTTGTGACTCAACACACCTTCATATTTTCTACTTTAAACACTCATGAAACGTGCACTTTTATAACCTCTTTGTGGATGATGTGACTTTCATATGTCAGATAATTTTTTTCATATTCTGATATAAAAACTTTCTTATATTTTAGATACTGCTGCAAAAGAGTTTGAAATTTATAAACACTTTTGGGGAAATATACAATAGATGTCTTTTGAAAGTGCATTTCTCACTGTTTCTCATTTAAATTCGGAAAACACAGTGAAACAAGAACCAGATACCATTTACATGTTTGTACCTCTGATTAAATTAGACACTTGTGGTAAATCAAAATGTATTTTTTAAGTGAAGGAATAAGAAGCCAAATTGCTATTTGGGCTGCAGATTTTCTAGAGAGAAAAGTAAGCACATTGTTTTGATTTGGTCAATGCATCAGTAAGTTTAATTTTCCATCACTAGAGAGATGCTGTAATACCTTATACAAACATGATTTGTAACCTTCTAACCTCTTTTATTCTGAGCACACAAAATTAAACTATTTTTCATCCGTAACAAACTGCAGAAACATAAGCACGGAAAAGTCATTCTTTGCTTTCTCTATGTATACAAGTGACTTAAACAATATAAATAAGCAGAATAATGTCTCCCCCCAAAAAAGCATTCATCGGTTTTCTAATGCAAAAATTATACAGTTATACTTGGAACCATTAAATAGTTCTGTTAACTACCCTCTTTTGTTAATATACAAAGTAAATTATCACCATCACATTTTTTCACAGAAAAAAACTTTTCAAGGAGTCATATCAACTTCTTTTTTGAGTGATAAGTCATCTTAACTATTTCTTTTTTAAAAGTGTCATTTTGGACAGCTTATAGTTTATGTTGTTTTCTGTAATAGTAGATACAATTAACTTTTGGATAGCCAAACTAATGGTTTCATAAGCATTTGACATATTATTTTTAATTACTGTGATTTAATTCATTGAGAGGAACCGAGCTAAGTTTCCACATAGACTGTGTATGTGGGGGGGGGGGGGGTAGGGGGAGAGGGGGTTTACATAGCTACATAATATAATTTGAAAAGCCTTCTTACCACAAATATTTCTCCCATCAAATATTATGTGGTGTCCAAAATAAAAGTTTTATTACAAACATATTGTTTGATTAAGGCATTGGTCTCTAAATATGCTGTTTATCAAAATCTCTTAGTAGTTTCTAAAAACTGGATTGCTCAAGTCTTATCAACCCACTCTTTAATAGTCTCTTAGAGGAAGACCCCAAACCTAAAAATCTCTTTAGTTTTTTGTTTTTTTTTTTAAATATTCATTTTGACAGGCTTTCAGTTTGGGAAACCACTGAGTTAAGGAACGATAGTCTCTATGTTCCTCTATTATATTGCAGTTGTCTTAGGAGTAGAAAAAATATATTGAAATTCACAAGTCAGGTGAGTCCTAGGCTGTGTTATTAGTGTGGCAAAGATGTTTTTATTGCAGTTCTGGCTTCTCTTTATTTCTATATGTGTCCTTTCTCTCCGTCATCAAAACATGGTAAAAAGAATCTAATAATTGTGTTCACAGCTGAGTTTTAAAATTAATGTGACTCAATGTATATGCACACTACCACTATTGGTAATTATCAAAAGAATAGATGTCTAATGCTTAAATAAAAATAGATTCATCTGAGGCTTTCCTATTATGAGATGCTATGCCTTATTTAACTTGTCAAAGCCAGCTCAAAGATTCTTTATTCCTTGATAATATTTGTATCTGCATTTACGAAATTCTTTACAATTTAAAACATTTTCTAAACTATGTTTTTTATTTGATGATGAAAAGAAATCCATGTGAAATAGCCTTGTTATAGACACAAGGACTCAAAAGTAACAAGACTCGGGAGACACTTGGAAAGGAGTGGCTGCAGCCCAAGGCAGGGCTCCAATCTCAACTACATCATGTAAACATGAGCAAGTATTTAACTTCTCTGACTCACCTTGCCTCATCTGTAAGATAGAAACAATAGGATTGTTATGTAGGTGAAATGCATTAAAATTATCAGTGCTCAAGAAACTGGTTATATGAACAAATAGGTGGAACAACTAAGATGAGGGCTCCCGTTCTCTGAATTAGACTTGGTTGCTCTTTCCCCTCAGACACACCTTAAATGCTTCTCATCTGATCCATTTCAGGTGTTACAGCTAGCAGAGAGCTGGGCAAGAATGCAATATAGGTTCAAGGCTAGGGGCATTGTGAGGGACAGCAAGCCACTGAGGTTTTGGGTTAACTGAGGACATGCTCAATAATTATCAAGAGAGTGAAATACTATGAATGAATGAGTATTACACAGGGCTGAGGTAACTCAAAGTCTTGGTAATTTCATTAGAAAGTTCTGATCTAATTTTGAAGTCAGACTTTTAAAATGCATATTTAGTCAGTATTTTATGCATATTTTCAATCAACTAGCAAAGTTGACAAAACCACCAGTGGACATCCTCATCACCGTTGACCACCTAAATCCTGCACTGGACTGTTTGTTATGTTTGCTTTATCACAATATCTGCCTGTCCATCCTTCTCACAGCAATTGCAGTAGGCAGAGAATTAGCATTTTCACGGCCACCTCCAGCCTTGATTCCTACAAGCCAACAGCAAGAGACAGTCATGTGACATCAGCAGGTTACATTGCAGGAAGAAACTTTGATCTTAGAGAACCAAAGTCTTTTATTAGGCATCCCTACCCTCTGCTCTAAAGAAAACCTCTATCTAAAATTTAGTAATTTGCCACTTTGTTGTAGTATAATTTTGATAGGCTCTTAACATGCTCTACAAGGCTGATGTGCAAAGCCAGTCATTTATTTAGTGGCAAAACTGGCTGGATGCTGATCAGGCATACGCCAGTTCTGCTTTGTCAAATGCTTCTCTCGCTGCCTGTGTTATTGTCCTCTCAATACAGTAGGATAGTCACCTGAGAGTTGAAGTCTTTCCATTTACCTTCAGGATAGATATGATGTTTGCAGTACTGCTCATTCTGACAATATCCAATAAGAATGTGTCTTTAGTATTTTGTAGATATCATGGATTGAATGTTGGTATTCTCCCAAAATTTGTATTTTTATGCTCTAATCCTAATACAATGGCATTTGAAGGTGGAGCCTTTGGGAGGTTTACATTAGGTCATGGGATTAGAGCCTTTAAGAAGAGAAAGAGAGACTCCCCTCTCTCCATGTGCATGCACCTAGGAAAGGCCATGTGAGTACACAGGGACAGGCAGTTGTCTACAAGATAGGAAGAGGGCTTTCACCAAGAACTGAATCAGCCAGCTCCCTGATCTTTGGCTTCCCAGTCTCCAGGATTGTAATAGATAAAGGTCTGTTGTTTGAGCCACCCAGTCTATCATATTTTGTTAGAGCAGCTCAAGCAGTCTTAAGACAGTAGGTAGATGTGCTTAAAAATAGAGGTATAGGAAACTATGAACTATAGGGATTTAAAATTAAAACCACTTTTTCTCCTTAGTTACTGTGTAAAGCTTACAAAAGCCCTTCTTCTATTTTAAAGAAAAATGGTATATAAATTAGTTTGGTAAAACTACTTGAGCATCAAGTAATTCTAAGCAAACAATATTCTGATGACATAAGGGTAAACGAATCACGAACATATGGACTGAATTATGTCTGAAATACACTGGAGCATAAACATGAAGGGGAAGGGCTAGTGTTTGGAAGGATGCCAAATCCAATTGGGCACTGCCAAGCCCAAGTTAGTTTGAGAAGAGGTGGGGACTTTAGAACTAACGGAAAGCAATCCAAGCCTTCTGAGTCCTAGAATTTAAGGTGATGGAATCTTAAACATCTGAAGCACAGGGCCGAATGCTGTAAGGCAAGTGTGTACTAACAAAAGTATCAATGGTGGGGGGTTGTATTTTTGCTTATGAGAGTTGTATTTACCAAAAGTTTTATTTACTAAAAAAACAAAACAAAACAGTCATACCTCAAATTATACTGGCGTGGTAAAATTTCTAATGCCAAGGCAACATGAATTAGAGTTTATTTATAATTAGTTACAGCTGTCCATTCATGCAGTTTGCAAATCTTGGTCAGTAGACTCGCAAAAGTGATTGCAGCAGTGTCACAGTTTCTTCAGAACACTGTATTTAGAATGGTAGGTTGTAGCTATATTTTAATGATCCTTTAAAATGGAGCTTTCAAGATCTTTTTCATAATAGTTAATGGAATATTCATGCATTGAGCATTTTGTATAAGCTTTCCACTTAAATAATTTTCAAGGCTATTGAGGAAAAAAGGCAACTTCTTCTCTGCTCAAACCCTCAATTGGAGTGAGCAGGCTTCTCCCACGTGACACTTGGTCCAGGAGAACCTTTGCTAGATGGGCTGTGAATAGCTTCACTGGGCACTTAGCAAAGTGTTCACTAAAGCTGTTTCAGCTGACACATGGTAATTAGTATAAACCCACTACAACATAATTTCAAGTATTTATACTATAATTGCACATTTTAATTTCAGTCATTAAACATATTTAGAGTGCATTAATTTTAAAATTAAGTAATTACTTTAATTGTAGCATGAATATAATCAACCATAATGCACTCGATCTGGTACTCAATTCAGTTTTAGCATATGCTAGAGCTTGTACATAGCTGCACTCTTTTTAATTTTTTATTAAAATTATTTTTTAATTTTGATAAGCCTCTTCTCAAATTAGAACTTGGTAGAGGGTGCCTCCTGAAAGCCCCTTTCTCTTTGACTTAGGGAAGTTATCAGGAGAAACTTATAAACTTGGTCTTCACTATGTGTAATATATCTGAAGGTGTATGGTGCTGGGGGACTCACCCATGGAACTAAGAACCTTAATTTAGTGTGGAGGAAATAAGAAACATACATTACAGATAAATATCTGTAAAACCATATCCTAATCCTGATCATTGTACTGGAATTATGTGACTACTGGTCTTAGGAAATATACAGGAAAAGATTTAGGGATAAAGGATCTCCAGTTACTAAGGAATTGTAAAAAGTAATCAATAATGTGTGTGTATGAGTGTATGTGTAGAAGAGAGAAAGAGGAGAAAAGAATAATAAACAAATGGGGCTAAATGCCAAAAAAATTGGTGAATTTGGTTAATAATTATATGGGAGTTCCTTTTACTTTGTCTGCAACCCTTAAGTAAGCTTGAAGTTAAGTAAAAATAAAGCTAAAGCTTTGATATAAACCTTTATTAGAGCAATTTGGCAATGTCAATCTAGACAGGATGTTTCTACCTGAAATTTGAAGCAAAATTTTCACTCTTAGGGATCTCTCCTAGGGAAATAATTGGAAAACTGTTTATTGCATCATTGTTTGTAATAACAAACACTTATAAAACATCCTAAATAGCACATAGTAAGGGAAAAAAGTGGTGAGGTCAAAAATGGCAAACTGCATTTAAGATGTAGGAGAAGGCAAAGGAGCTGGCAAAAAACAAACAAACAAGCAAAAAACAAACAAAGTAGGACTAAAGAAAAGGCTTTTGTTAAAAGGAAAAAAATTAGTTTATTACATCTTCTACTTTATGGAAAATAGAAAATAATTTAATAAAGTTAAGACTTCCTATGTTCTCCATTTGCAAAGGTATTTTCTTTTTTCTAATAAAGGAACCCCAGGAAGCCACTTACTGAGAAATTTAGATATTTTTTTTTCTGGAATGGAAGTTTCCAAACTTTCTTGGCTTAGGATGCTCATAGTGTCTCAATTACTTTTTCATAGCATCCACAGGCTGAAAAAACTAACAGTTCTCTTTATTAGATAGACTGGAACAACTTAAACTATTTGAAAAAATAAGGCATATACATTGAAAAATGTCTATTTTATTCTTAAACAACCACAATGACCTCCTAATGGGATCTGTGTGTCTATTGGAATATGTGTGCATATCTGGGAATCAGATTGTACACCCATGCTCTTATCTCCTTTCTTGCATTAGATTATGCATGGTACTTACGTTTTATGAAAACCTCACATCAGAAAGACACGGTATCCTAAAAAGAAATGTAGTCCAATGTGATGTTGGAACTGTGAACACTTTGAACTAGTAATTTGTGTAGTATTAGACAGATGTCAAGTATAATTCTGAGAGGCCCTGGGGTACCTAGGGACACAATCTGGAAACCTCAATTATGGAGATTCAATTTCTGGCCTCCACAGAACTTGTGTAGCCCTGTGGAAAATCAGGACATATCCAATATTATTGTTTTTGTTGTTATTTCTACTACTACTACTTGTATTGACCACAAAAGGACCTGCTAGAGCTTTCAGTAAGTTGCATTTATCCATCCTAGTGGCCCAGCAGAAGGACTTTGTCTTACCTCCAGGGGGGAGCTGTACTAACCCTGGTATGGAATGGAGTGAAAAAAGAATTGACATCTTTGACAATAGAATTCTAGCTGTGAATTAAGCTAGTCATTTCACTTCATATAGATTCAGTTTCCCCAAAGCAAAAACACATCTTGCTCTATTTATAATCCTAATATGAGTATCAAATAAGATGTTATGCTTGAATACACTGTGGAACACAGGAAACTCTCCATAGTATAATGTTTTAATACTGCCATCGCTGTTGAGGTTGCCAATATGCAATGTCTTAGTGAGCTAGATCCTTTATTGTAGATCTGTGTTAAGCTAGTACTGATACCTAGTCTCATCAATAAAGCTAATTACTTATTGCCTTCAAGCATCTTATAAAATTTGATTTTTAAATTCTGAAACTTTTTTTTAAACATGGGTTTCTGATGAGCTCAAGGTCTGCAGCAGACAACAGGTATTCTGTTCCACCCTCCCCCATTTATTTTGTCTATGAAATGGTGAGATTATTTTTTATTTTCTTGTATCGATTTCCATCTTCACTTGATTTAAATTCCTTATGCTTTCTGCATTTGGAATTGTCTATTACTAAAATGTTCCTTGCAGATTGCTCAGTTTATGGTGCACAATATTACTTTTTCATTGGTAATTGCACTGCAGATTATTATATGAAAAAAGATCCATTCTTTTCTTGAGGCATAAAACCAAGTTCCTGTCTGTGTTGCGGATGTTAAAACTCCCAAGACACTTAAGGAAGAAGAGTGGGAGTATTAACTCTACAAAAAATCCTCTGGCCAAATACCCATGAAAAGCTTCTCTCATCACAGCACAGGGGACTAAGGTTGTTAAGAATGATCTCTCTGAGAGAACTACTTTATGCAATTACAGTAAAATATTGAGCATTTCTTTGGATATTGTGCACATTCCTTTCCAAGAGGAAATCCCAAAACATTTTATAAAATCTTACAAATTTATATTACCAGAGAACAAAATTAATGATTTAAATAAATTATGAACATTTCAGGAACAATACGTTAGTTGATTCATAAGCTATCCTCAATACTAAATTGCTAAAAATGAGCGAGTTTTTTCCATCTAAAACTATGTAATGTTTACCACCACTCTGGAGTCCATTTTCATATAAATCTAATATTTTAAAATAGCTTAGGGAAGTCTCCTAAAAGCAGAACAAATATTACAGTGCAGTAACTTATTGATAAGTCTCCTCAAATCAGACACCTTTCATTTCAAAATGCTATGTACATGGAGAAGCATACGTTCTAAAAACAATTCATTTAAATATGTTTTAATTTTTTAATTTAGTTATTTGTAATATTTTCATTTATCTCCATTGTGTTGTGGGTCGTTTAATAATCTCCCCATTTCATATGCTGAGATACATATCCTTTTGCAAATTGTTCTTCTTAAAGCTCACTATTTTCATCTCAAAATGCAAATCCTATCAACCTTTTGAAGTGTGCAGACACTCTGACCTATTCATTACCTTAGATGACATAGGGTTGACAGAACACAGGAGTCTGGGCTACTGTGCCCAGTAGAATTGATGACTGCACTCATTGCAACTGGGGGCTTTGAGTGTACACTGGTTGTTAAGATAAACACAAAATGTTGGTGCCAAGAGAATCGGCTCAACGGAGCTGAGATGGATGTTATTATTTTTACGAAGAAGGCCTCTGGTGATAAAACAGGGTTGACCCTGTTAGTGGGAGCTCCATAAATCTTTCCTGGCTGAAGGTTCCTGGCTGAGCAGGTTGGAGGGTAGACAAAAGAATCAAAAGATCCAGGATGTACTGTACATGTGAGGATTGCCTATGGGACTCTGCAATAATACAACAATAGCCAAGACTGCAAGGCTCAGCTTCAGTTCCTGCCTGCTTTCCACTGCTTCTAATAACAGTTTTAATTTTAGAGTCTTCTTATTCTTCTGAATTAAAGAAGATTCTTAGTTATACCAGTGTTATTATCATTTAGGTTCTTTTCCTCCAAAGAAGGCTTTCCCATGTATCTGCACAGTCTTATAATAAATATTTGTTATTTTACTGTTATTTTATGGCTTAATATTCATCAGTTATTTTATATTGAACATGTCTGAGAGCCTTTCCTAAATTCAAAAACTATTATTAAAAACCATAGATTTCACTATTTAAGATAGTGGTCATAATTTGAGGAGATTAGTGTGTAACTTATTTGAATCTTTATCATTTTTATTACAAATGAAAGTGGGATAAACTGATTATATTTATTTTCCAAACTGTCCTATTTGAATAAAAATATTTAGCTTTAATAAACCAACTGAATATATAATTGGTCATTTGGCCATTGTCATTTTTCTATTAATATTTTTAAATAACAAAGAGAAGAACTTACCACAAATTCTATTTCTATTGTTTACATATAGTTTGAGGATCACAATAGAATGTGTTTGATATACATATTTTTGGACTAAACATGTTAAAAATAACCTTTCTTGCTAGCATTCTAAACTATACTGGAAATAGTTTGTAGGATCCCAAATTTAATCATCTTAAAATATTTGTTAAGTACCTACTACTGTTCAGCACTATTAGGTGCTTTTGGCTTAAATAAAATGTATGATACGATCTTTAATAATTTTGTGAGGTTATATCAAAGCCCAGTAATTTCCCATGCTTTGTCAAATAGATAATAAAAACTTTTACATGACCCATGGTAATTTTAATAATAGACTATTTAAAATTTGTTGAGTCTGAGTGCTTAAAATCCTTTTCAAATGTTACCATGAAGGTAGAGTGTATAACAGAGATGAACTTCCTTTAGTATGTTTCCATTAAAAGCAAAACTCCTCTTCTTTTGCACTAAGGTAAATCAAATCAAGTTTACGATTTTTAAGTCTATTTTTTTAAAAAAATAATCATATATCTAAGTAAATGGCCTTGTGCACTAAGTGCACATTGTTAACAATCAGAGTCAAAATTGTGTGTGTGTGTTTTTAAATAATTTGCCTGGGAAACCATAATTCCAAAGAGCATCTTTAATGCCACAGCCAAACAGAGTCACTAGGAGTATACTATTTTAAAAGCTACCTCCTACCTTCTGTTAAGCTGAAGCTCTGGTCGAATAGCTCTTGAATAATTGGGGGAAATGTGTTCCACATTTCAATAAACTTAGTGGCTTTATGCCTTGCTCTCTGCTTTTGGGCCAGCAATAAAATGTGCCGCTTCCTTCCCTTTTTAGAAAGAGTTTCATTCTAAATAGATCTTGGGGAAAAGTATATGCACATTGTTAAAGTGAAAAACCATTAAAGTCTTAAGTCTCAGTCCTTGCTGATTTTTTTAAAAAAGATGTTTAATTGGTTAGGTCATTATTCTCCCAAGCTGATTCCTTGTGTCTGTTCTAATCACATTATAGGTGAAGATATATTTTAGCTGTGAATTTATATTTTAACCAAGAATTTATAAAAAAATTTTTAAATAGTTGAAGAGGCTCTGAATATAGTTTTCATTACTTTGAAAAGTCATGTCCATTACATGTACTCCTTTTCTCAGAATGTCCAACAGTTGGCAAAATTGTTTGAACGTAAAATATAAGAAGTGATTAAGAAAAATGTTTAAATAAAAGAGTAAATTTCCTTATTGGCTTTTATAATGTGTAAGAAGAGAGTGGAGTTTTGCATGATTAGGAAGTTTGTAATTTTTAAGTGTACTTTTTAAAAAAAATCATATATCTAAATAAATTGCCTAAACAGAACATGCTATACAAACAGAATCGCTGCTCAGTTGCTCAGCTACCAAAATTGCTGTGAAAGTGAAATTGTCATCTTTATCTTTACCAATTTAAGTATGTATTCAATTTTATCTAATATATTTACTTATCCCCCAAATTTAATTTGCTAGCACCAAGAAGTCATAAGATGTTCCAGTCAAAAAGCTTATGTGACTGCATATATGGCTTTTGACCTGCTTATCTGTATTCTATTCCATGGGTAGGCTATTCTCATGTATTATTATTTACATTTTCTTTATAAAAATATTTTATTTTTGAAAAATTACATTTTACATTGAATATTACTTTGTATTAGTTTCAGGTAGTGGTTAGACAATCACATACTCTATAAAATGATCCCCCTGATAATTCCAGTACCCACTTGGCACCATACATAGTTATTGAAATATTATTGACTATATTTCCTATGCTGTATTTTATATCCATATGACTATTTTGTAACTACCAATCTTTAATTCTCCATCCTTTCACCTTTTTCACCCAGTCTCCAACTCTCCGCCCATCTGACATCCATCAATCTGTTCTCTGTATCTATGAGTCTTTCTATTTTGTTTGTTCATTTATATTGCTCTTTAGATCCCACATATAAGTGAAATCATATGGTATTTGTCTTTTCTTGACTGACATTTCACTTAGCATAATACACTCTAGGTCCATTCATGCTGTCAGAAATGGTAAGATTTTATTTTTTTATGACTCAGTAATATTCCACTGTATATATGTACCACTGTGTTTTTATCCACTCATTTATATATAGTCAATTAGGTTCCTTCTATATCTGGGCTATTATAAATAATGTTGCAGTGGACATAGGGGTACATATATTCTTTTGAATTAGTGTTTTGGGTTTCTTTGGATATACACCCAGAAGTGGAATCACTGGATCATAATATAGTTCCATTTTTATTTTTTTGAGGAACCTCCATATTGTTTTCCATAGTGGCTGCACCAGTCTGCATTCCCAACAACAGTGCATGAGGGTTGTCTTTTCACCACATCCTTGCCAACACTTGTTGTTTGTTGATTTATTGATGATAGCCATCCTGACAGATGTAAGGTGATATTTCATTGTGGTTTTAATTTGCATTTCTCTGATGATTAGTGACCTTGAGCATTTTTCAACATGTCTATTGGCCACCTACATTTCTTCTTTGAGGAAGTGTCTATGCAGAGCCATTGCCCATTTTTATAGTTGGACTGTTTTTTTTTCTTGGTGTTGAATTGTATAAGTTCTTTATAAATTTTGCATGTTAACTCCTTATCAGATGTATCATTGGTGAATATGTACTCCCATTCACTGGGTTGTCTTTTAAATTATTCTATTTGGTTTCACATTTATTTTTCCAATTTTAATTATTTTTTACAATTCATATTGGATCTTTTTTTTCACCAAGTTGGAGCATAAAATAGAACTTTTTACTTAAAATTTTTGTTAAAAATATTTAACCCACTCAACCATTATTTTAAATACTAGTGGCCTGGTGCACAAAATTCGTGCACAGGGGGGTGTCCTTCAGTCCGGCCTGCACCCTCTCCAATCTGGGACCCCTCAGGAGATGTCCAACTGCCAGTTTAGGCCCAATCCCAGATGTCCAACTGTGGGATCAGGCCTAAACCAGCAGTCGGACATTCCTCTCACAATCTGGGACTGCTGGCTCCTAACTGCTCACCTGCCTGCCTGCCTGACTGCCCCTAACCACTCTGCCTACTGGCCTTCTAGCCCCCAACTGCTCCCCCTTGCTGGTCTGATAACCCCCAACTGCCCCCCTGCCAGCCTGCTCGCCCCCAACTGCCCCCCACTGCTGCAACTGGCCCCCCCCGCCAGCCTGCTCACCCCCAATCGCCCCCCCCCGCCAGCCTCATCACCCCCAACTGTCCTCCCCTCCTGGCCTGATCGCTCCTAACCACCTCTGCCTTGGTCTTGCCACCATGGCTTTGTCCAGAAGGACATCCGGAAAGTCTTCCGGAAGGTCTCCTGGTCTAATTAGCATATTACCCTTTTATTAGTATCGATGATACATTAGAGCAGTGGTTCTTACCCTTCTGGCCCTTTAAATACAGTTCCTCGTGTTGTGACCCAACCATAAAATTATTTTCGTTGCTACTTCATAACTGTAATGTTGCTACTGTTATGAATCATAATGTAAATATCTGATATGAAGGATGGTCTTAGGCGACCCCTGTGAAAGGGTCGTTCGACCGCCAAAAGGGTCGCGACCCATAGGTTGAGAACCGCTGCATTACAGGCAATTTTGGAAAAGCTAGTTCTATATCCTTTTATTCTTAACTTTTTTTCATGTACTCAAGGCTAAGTGGGATTTGACAGGTTTTTCATAGAGGATGGAAGGGCGGGAGCAGGCGCTTTGTGGTTGTCAAGAAATCAGGGCAGCAAGGAAAGACACTATTGCCAATGGTTCTTTGTTTTTGTCTTATTTGCATATTTATAAGCAGAGGTAGAGAAAACAGTTACTTAAAGCAAAATAATTATTCCCATTTTTTCCCAGTGAGTAAGAAGTTTTTCATATAATGGGCATATTGTAGTGAAAAGAATAATCCTTTTTTGAGATATAATATAAAGAGATATTTTTGGAAATCTAAGTGAACATTACTAATTTTATTTGCCACAACAATAAAATTGCTATTACATTGCAGGATGTATTATCATAGGGTTCTTATAATTTAGCTCTAGTTTCGTTAAATTAATTACAGCACTATTTTTTAAGCTACCACATTTTGTCAGTCTCTCTATATTTAGCTTTTTTCTTTTTTACAAAACAAACTTTTTTTTCTTAGGTATTTATTTAGGCTCATTCACAAAAAATCAGGAGTCATTGGAATGTTCTGTCAAGTAAAATCTCTATTTGTTCATGTTTACTAGGTATTGTCATTTTCTCAAATATTTTATTTCAATTCCTGAGAAAGTGTTTTTTTCATAAACACAGAGTCACAGGTTTGAACTACACAGAGTTGACACCACTTTCTAGAAATGATATTCTGCCTCCTAAATCCAAATTCTACCCAGCCCTCTGGAGGTTTTGTGTTGATATGCTCCTGAAGACTGCTGAGCTTGGGTGATAGAGCCTAGACACTGAACTGCACACTAACAGCATGCCTGCTTGCAAATATTTAATAGCAACACATCTGCACATATGGAGGACGGTTTGTGTTGTCTCCAAATAATTTAGCAAGAGTCCAATGCATGGTACATTGGAAAAACCATTTGCATTGCAGTCATACAATTCTGAATGTAAAATTCAGAACTGCTGCTGACAAGTATTTGTTAACCCCACAGAAATTGTAAAAATGCTATAAAGTAGAATTGAGCTTTACTTAATAAGACTACCAATAAATGACTCTGTAACTATATCAATAGCTTTAGCATATTTTAGACTCACGTACCCCAAATATGTCTATTTATGAATGCTAGGTTGATAAAATAAAATAAAACATTTCTCATTGAGAAGGTAGCTTTGTTTGTCAATAAAAAAAATGACTCCTCATTGATTATAACATAGGAGTAACACGATTCTGGTAATGATCATGTGAAGAGTGTGAAGCCTATAATTTGTCATCTACGTTTTTTTCCAAGGGTGCCATTAATCTCCATCAGGCCCCAACTTTTCACATGCCCCCCATTAAAGTAGGAGAAATATCTCTGTTTTGCTTTAAGAAGTGAGTTACAATGTGCATTTGTTAACACTGAGCAGGGTTCCCTGACCACCAAAGCACAAACTACCCCAGAGACACAACTGAACTTGAGAAAATTGATGAAGCCTGTTAAAAACTCATGATCACAAATCCAGGTAATTTGAATTTCTTGGTTTTGTTTTTATCTTCTGAGCTTACGTTGTTGACAATCACTCTTGTATCTCGTTTTTACTCTTCTCTCTTCTTCCAGTACTTAAGAAGAAAACATTGTTGTTTTTTATCACCATCTTCCTTGTGTCTCTCTGTATGCATATTAATTCATCTTAGATCCCTATTTCATTTACTTCTTTGGTCTTCTCAGCCCTTTAGAACTTGTTGTTTACCCCTCTACATATTTCATTGATGTATAAATCCAGCTGAACAGAAATCATAAGACCTTTTAAACAGGTTGGTCTTCAATAAAATTTTTAATTTTCTGGTATTTTTTTTCCTCCAGCTATGAGACAACTTCTACTTCAGTGTTTTTTATCTATTTTCACAGATACCACCCTATCATTTTCATTTTTTATAATTTCATTTTCAGGATTTGGTACAAAAAAAAGTGAGAAGTGTCCCTGCTTTTTCTAGTATATGGCACTGTTTAAATTTGGCACTAGTACTGACTTTTTGGTTGGAAAAATTCATCCACAAAAATATCTGAGGCTGGAAATATACCACTCTACAGATTTTATAATGATTGTTTCCTTTTTCCTTATATTTTGTTTGTTGATACTTATTCAATTTACCTAAATTTTTACATTAGCATGACAATTTCCATATTGTCATCCTATCAAGTTTTTCTTAGGTTTGTAGGATTTATAGTGATATCTTATTTTTATTCCCTATGTAGGTAAAAGGTGATTTTCTTAATATGGATATTTGTATTATTGATTTTTAACCTTCTTCTTTGTTAATAGGTGTGCTAAAACTACAAATTACCCACAAATCACAGCTTTATATGAACCCACAATTGTGATTTATCTTTTTATTATTATTTAGTTCATTGTGACTTGTTCTGGACCATCATGTTACTTATAAGTGTATTACTTAATTTCCAAACAGTTGGAAGTTTACCAGTTAGATTTTTATTATTAATTTCTAGCTTAATCCCATTGTGTTCAGAGAATATACTCTGAACTCTTTTAATGTGTTGAAAATCATTAAACTTGATTGTGGTCCAGTACTTAGTCCAAAAATTGCAATAATATCACTAGAAAAGAATAAAATTCTGTATGAGTGGATCTTAAAAAATACAATGAATAAAGTTAACATAATTTCTCTACTCTTACTAAGTTTTTTTTTGGGGGGGGGGGCTATTTGTTTTATCAGTTGTTGAGAGATACATGAAGCCTCCTCATTTCAATAGGAATTTATTTGTTTATCCTCTAGTTGTCCTTCCTTTTTGTATAACAATTATGAAGCTATGTTGTTATGCACATACAACTAATGCAGAGTTTTCTCATGGATTGTTCTTATCATTATGAAATATTTCTCTTTATTGATAGAGATATTTTGTGCCTTTCTCAATCAAGGAAAATGTCTAGTTCTTCTTCATGTTAAGCTTTGATATCTTTGGCAATGATTCAAGGTCTGGGTGGTAATTCCCAACACTTATGTCACTCTCAAAGTGTTCTTGAAGTCCTTCCCTGCTGACAAAGATTCCTTTTCACTTTTCTAGTCCTTTCCAACATTAGCAACTGTGGATGGAATCCCTGCAATAATATATCTTATATTAAGAACCATCATCTCTTAGATTTTCCTCCTATTTTATTTTTCTTTTATAAGCCACTATTTCTACTTAAAGCAGGGAAGAGAGAGCCTAGAAGTAATTTTTCTTCAACCCCATGGTCCTGTAATGATGTGGCAATATATATATTAATGCTGTAGCTGCTTCCATTTCTCTCTGACACCTATGAACCTATAGCTGTGAGGGTTTCTTATTCATTAGTCAATCATCATGGCCAACACATACTTAGTTCTCACTTAACTTTCACCTTGACTGGAGCTTGACTAAGGTTTCAACCAACAGTCATCACTTTCCTGTGTCACTAACTGGTGACTTTCCCAATAATTTTCTTTATATAATAGTACAGAATTTGAAAAATATAAACTGTGAGATTAAACCTATGAAAATAGACAGATACAGAAAATTCCATCCAAAGTGATTTATAGTTTGATACTAAAGTCTTCAGCTAATCTTAGGAGGTGTTTGAATGAATATGAAGGCAGAAGGAGAATTTCAACCAAAATTGGGGTACTTTACACAGTCAATTTAATCTTACTCTGATTAGAATATCCTGTTATGGAGTTGCTACTAAGTAGTAGGAAAAGCAATAATTCCTTGTTCTATGACATTTGTTATTCTGTCCTTATCCATCTCATATTTTTTTAGAGCTCTCCTTTACACTGATGCCATAAACTATATTCTGATTTCTACTACTCCATCCCTCTCTCCAAACTTTAGGAGGTTAATTACAGTAATTCAAGACCTTCTCTTAGATTTTTATTGATTTCAGAGAGAAGAAGGGAGAGGGAGAGAGATAGAAGCATCAGTGATGAGAGAGAATTATTGATCAACCAGCTGCCCCCTGCACTCCTACTGGGGATTGAGCCTGCAACCTGAGCATGTGCCCTGACCAAGACTGGGACCATGATCTCCTGGTTCATAGGTCAATGTTCAACCACTGAGCCACACTGGCAGGGCAAGAGCTTTCTTATAGACCTCAAGCTAAAGATGCCCTGAAGAGAATTTCTCTAAACTTCAAATAGTTATATTTTCTCCCACATGACTGAAACCCCCATACTCTAATGGGGAAAACTGAATTTTGTGCTATCTCACCTGTCCATTTATCTCAACAAGCCAGTGCAATTTCCTTAAATACACCTCTTCGTGTAGCTTTTTTTGTGTAAAGTTATCTACAGACTCTTGGCTGTCCAAACATAGTTTCAAATCCTAACCAAGGACACATTCTTCATAATCTGGCACCTTCTTATAATCCCAGTCCTGTTAATAACTTCTCATCACCATCCCTGTTCTATACCTTTTTTGTACCCTTCTATTTATATGTCTGTCTCCTTTATTAGAGAAAAAATACCCTGGCACATGGTAGGCTCCCAGTATACATGGAAATGCACGAATGCATGATGCAATGCAAGAGAAGAAATGCCAATTTTTATTTAAATAACTCTTACTAAATTATGTTTGCAAGTGTTAATCCAAACTACCACCGTGGCTTCTTCATCTTCATCCCATGATAGTCCATGAAAAAAGATGATAATCTCCTTCAAATTTGAACACCTATATTCAGTAAAAATATTGAAATAATCTAAAACCGTAGCTATGTGATATATTGGAAAGAACATTGTCTCAGGAGTCTGGAGCCCCTAATTCTAGTCCTGGGAATTTAGGCAGTTCACCTAATCTCTTAGTGACTCATTTTCTTCTAGGACTTATTTCTCCTGTCTTTTCAACTCTAGAATTCTGTGGACTTAAATGATTTTCACATCATCTGCCTTTGTATCAGATCAGTTCTATTTTTCTGAACTCTCACTGACTTCTCTTTTCTGGCCCTGCCTCATTTCACTTTTGTTACTTTAATCTCTGTTTACACACATTTAAAAGCACTTCTTATTTTGTGATAGCCCCTCTTTTTCAGACTAATTAAATGTGGTTTTTTACATCTATCATTTCAGTGTAGAGAATGATGATATAAAACAATGCATCTTTTTCTTTGTCTATACAGATTTTTAGTTTATTTTAATGAAAACTGTGCATGAGCAATTGTGTGTCTAAATTCTTCAGGCCCAGAGCTGTACCTCTCACAGGCGCAATGTTTATGAGCTCATTTGTCTGACATAACAGGATATAAAGTTACTGTACAAGATTACGTCCCCAGTACCTAACCAAGATGATGAACAGCATGACAGATTAGGGTTCTAGGGCAAAAATTTTAGGATAAAGCTGGTGATCTGGGGTGTGTATTTTTTAAAAACCAAATCATTAACTTGAAAATAAAAGAGGTCTTGATTAAGTCAAAATAATTGCTTAAGATCTGATCTGATCTGAACAGTATTTACTTTAATATCAATAACAGACTCTCTGGCTGGCCCTGGAGTGAGAACAGGAACAGGATCAGCGATGACAACACATGACATGGCTGGTGTCTGAGGTTCCCATGGTTATGTGTGGTGTCCTGTTCAGTTTAGCAAATTCCACAGGATTTTGCACCCCATTGACTGTACTAGTGACAAGATCTGATGTCTGTCAGCAGACAGAAAAGTCACAGCCAGGTTGTATGCATGTGCTGGGCTCACTCTTCTGGTTTTTGTAAAGTGTATTGGCTGGTTTGCTTCAGTGATCACTTTGCAGTCTGATCCACAGTGAGTTGGGGAAGGAAAACGCAGTGAAATGTTTTCCCCATACTTCAGGGTGTTTTCAATAATATTTGAGAGAAATGCTTGAGAAGAAGAGATATTTCCTCTTATAAAAGGACCCTTGGAGATTACCAAGTCTTACCTTCTCATGTTATAGAAAAGGGAATTAAAGGCTGATGGAATTAAGCGACATGCTCAAGGCCATTTACCAAATTACGAATGCAGTAGGGACATGAATTCAACTTCTTCTAACTCCTTGTCCAGGGCTTTCCCACTTTTCCATGCTCATTTTCCAATTAATACTAGAGCTCTGTTACCTCACAAGTATGATTAAACTATCAGCACAAATAGGCTTTCTTTTTCCTTACCTGAGAGTGGATGGTTGCTGGTCAAAGATGGAGCATTTCTTTGGAGGGGGTGTATCTCTTTAATATGCACTAGGTAAAGGTACATGGGTTCAACCTCAAATTTTGTGATTCTCTACAAATGAGAAAACTTCTATAATGTTTCGTTTACATTTCACTGATACTCCACAGGATCATGACAGCAACAGAAGCAGAAACTCTGTGGTGAGATCAAGGAGTCTGTGTTGGTTTAATGTTCTGGTGATTCTGACTTGCAGTCAGGTTTTGGACTTACAGCCTTTGCGGAAGGAGGTCTCAGCTGTTTGTGGTTTTCTGCTCTAGCATAAGCCTCTCTAACTCTGTGCACTCCAACTGGAAATGTTTAGGTCATGTAACACCTTTCAATAAAGTTGGGAAAACTTGCTTCACATTGACAAGTCCATATATTTAGGTAATAATGCGTTCCTGGTCTTTTCATAAGGTATTATTATCTCTATAATATGGAGCTAAACAGCCACCAGTAATGGACCAGCCTATTTTGGTATTAAATTATGCCTTGGAAATTTAGAATATCTTTTTTCTCTACTCGCCTTCTCTCCCTAAACTAAGTGATATATCATTTGGAACTGATTTAACATTTTAAAAGTATATGTAAAGAAAAAAAGGAGGGATATTAAAAGTGCATGTAGGAGGTAATTTCAAACGAAGTATGTACCACAAAGAAATTCTGGGGAAATAAAGCTCTAGGTTATTATCTACAAAAAATTGCCTTTATGTATTACTCATAATGCCTACATTTCACCCAAATTTCAAGCATAGATTCAGGCTAAAATTCTAGTTTCCAAATGAGAGGGAGTGAAAGAGTTGAGTAGATCAATGTGCTCATTATTTTTAAAATGGGGATGACTGAGGGAAAATGTTGACATTTGGGTAAACAACTTAAAATTGTTTGTTATAAATTAGTAACCTCTTGGTAACACTGCCTTTTTATTCTGTTACACTTTTGACTTAAAAGAAATTGACTTAATCATCTTATATAATAAAGAGGTAATATGCAAATTGGCCATCACTCCAACACACAAGATGGCCACCTCCATGTGGACATAAGATGGCTAGCAGAGGAGGGCAGTTGGGGGTGACCAGGCCTGCAGGGGAGGGCAGTTCAGGGGGATGACCAGGCCTGCAGGGGAGGGCAATTAGGGGCAATTGGGCCAGCAGGGGAGCAGTTAGGCATTGATCAGGCTGGCAGGGGAGTGGTTAGGGGGTGATCAGGATGGCAGGCAGAAGCGTTAGGGGCAATCAGGCAAGCAGGCAGGCGAGTGGTTGGGAGCCAGCAGTCCTGGATTGTGAGAGGGGTGTCCAACCGGGATCGGGCCTAAACGGGCAGTCAGACATCCTTGAGGGGTCCCAGATTGGAGAGGGTGCAGGCTGGGCTGGAGGACATGCACGCACGCGCGCGCGCGCGCGCGCACACACACACACACACACACACACACACACACACACCCGTGCATGAATTTCATGCACTGGGCCTCTAGTTCTATTATATTCATACTAGTATATGAGAACATCAGTTTCAAAGCAGTGATTCTGAATAGACATAAAATTAGAAAAGAAAGGAAGGATAACTTTTGAATGTCTGGAATATCAAGGAAATATTCTGTCTTGTGATAACTAATGCTAACAAATTGGGATGCAAAAAGGAAAAAATGTTAGCCCGGGCCGGTGTGGCTCAGTTGGCTGGAGTGTCATCCTGTTCCCCAAAAGTTTGCCAGTTCAATTTCCAGTCAGGCCACATACCTAGGTTTTGGGTTCGATCCCCAGTGGGGGTGCTGAAGGGAGGCAACCAATCAGTGTTTCTCTCTCATATCCATGTTTCTCTCTCTCACTCTATTTTCCCCTGTCTCTAAAAATAAATAAGTAAATAAGTAAAAATAAAATAAATAAAATGAAAAAAATGTTATTTTACTGGTTCCCTGAGTATCAGTGAACTATTTGTATTCTGTTGATATTTTAGTTAGAAATATTAGGGAGCCCACAGGAATTGCCCAATTTTTCTTTTCAATGTTTGGAAAGGAAAAACCTTTTGTAAAAGTCTACTGACAAAGATGCAATTTTTTTCACATTTTCCTGCCCCAAGTTTTCATGTATATTCATCATATGCAGCTTTACTGTACATAGATACATCTTGACACATGGTAGGATTATACAAGAAGACTGAGTGAATATGTATGCAAGAGTTTTTGGATTAAAACATTTACTATTGGGTGGAGAAGATTCTATAATCTGATTTAGTTATGTTTCACTGGCATCCAGCTACTGCAGTCAAAAGATGCGTTTTTTAAAAATATATATTTTTATTGATTTCAGAGAGGAAGGGAGAGGGAGAGAGAGATTGAAACATCAATGATGACAGAGAATCATTGATTGGCTGCCTCCTGCATGCCCCACACTGGGGATTGAGCCTGCAACCCAGGCATGTGCCTGGACTGGGAATTGAGCTATGACCTCCTGGTTCATAGATCAATGCTCAACCACTGAACCACACCAGCGGGGCTGCTTTCTTATTTATATACTAGAGGCCCGATGCACGAAATACATGCAAGAGTAGGCCTTCCTTCCCCTGGCTGCTGGCACCAGCTTCCCTCTGGCACCCGCAACCCGGGCTTCCCTCGCATCCCCAGCTTTGTCCGGAAGGTCGTCCAGAAGGACATCTGGAGGGACATCTGGTCTAATTAGCATATTACACTTTTATTATTATATGTTTTTTTTTGTTTTGGTTTTTGTTCTTCAAAGTTCCATTCATTCATTTAATTTGAGACTGTCAACTTCACTTAACACATAAAGCAGTTTTGAGAATTTGTCTTTTCTTAAAAAGGCATTTTCTAGAATTGATATTCAATGATAGTCTAATGATTTTGCTGTACATACATAATTTGTTTACCACAATCTGATGTAATTCAATTTTTAATAAGCATTCTCAGATTATTGGGGGGGGGTGCTTTGTGAAGGTATACACTCAGGTAAGAAGTAGATCATGATGGTTAAGAGGTGGTCTCTAGACTCAGAATGTTGGAGTTCAAATCTGGCTCAACTGACAAGTTGCTTTAACTGGGTTTCCATTTCCTTATCCATAAAATTTGGAGGAGGATAATAAAATTAACCTTGGACAAGGCTGTTGTGTAAACCTTCATCTGTTTTGTTTTACATATGTTTCACAATACTAGTATTTGGAGATGTGTTTCAAATCTTTTAAAGTCCAGCAGGCATAATCTTAACAACTTTCAAAGTTTGATAGAAGGGCTCCTTGATAACTTTGCACTTCATCCTCCTCTCAAAGACCACAAACCAACAGCTAGATAGAAAGCCCTCTTTACAAAAAGAAAGATAAAACCACCTAGTATTTTAAATTCCCTCAATTTTGAAAAGAATCTAATTTAAAGTAGAAAACTGTAGAGATAAAAACTTATTTTATGCCACTGAAATATGAAGACAAAACAACAGCAACAATCTCCTTTATCCATGTCTTGCCCACCCTCAAACTTCTTGTCGAGTAAACACACATTGGGGCATGAAGAAGCATTCCATGGAAAGAATATCTTCAGAGACTGAATTTTTCATGAAAGTTGTAGCTTACTACTTTCAGTGAAATGTCAAGAATGATGTAATCCATATGTGGATTAATGTAACCTTACAGAAATCTTTGAAATCTGAGATTCTGTTTTGGAAAACTGTTACCTTGGTTTCCACAATACTTTCTTAATAGTCACTGCCTATTTAAACAGCAATGTTCTTGATAATTGAGGTCATCTTTCAGTCCTTAAGGATAAAGGCAAAACAAAAGAGAAATTAGAATTCTACATCAAAATGTATTCCTACTTTGTACATATTTATATCAATAAGCCTCCATTTAAAGTGACACCCTAAAACTTACCCCCCCAAAAGTTTTGCCTGAGTCCAATTTGAACCAGACCCAGCATTTCACTTACCTTGGTTGTTAAACTAAAATACATTTCTAGTGCTGATGGTTTGGAAGAATTTTTACTGCAGAGAAAATTAAGGCTCACAAAAGTTTTGCATTTCTTTTTGCTTAGATCTCATGTGGAAAATCAACCATTTATACTTAAAACTCATTTAAATCCTATTTAAATCATGCTTCTCAAATAATTTTACTTCATCTTTTATGGCCTCCAGTCATGTCTAGCTGAGTTACATTCAAAATTCAAATAAGGTGGAAAGGCATGCTTAGATTTACATTTAATAAACCTAAATTCTTCCTTAGTAAGTATATGGTAATTGTAGATTTATAGATTCTTGATATTTTACATTGAGGAAAATTAGGTTTGGCCATATTAATTAAATATGTACATTACAAATATATAAAGAATTTAGTGTGAAACTGTAAAAATAGAATGTGAGATTTCCTGTTTTTGTGTGTTCCATATATATGGTCAAAAGTGACTTTTAGTCCAGTTGGTGTGGGTCAGTGGTTGAGCATTGACCCAGGAACCAACAGGTCATTGATTCATTTCTGGTCAGGGCTCATGCCCAGTGTGGAGCATGCAGCAGACAGCCAATGATGATGTTTCTCTTCATCAATGTTTTTATCTCTCTAGCCCTCCCCTTCCTCTCTCTCTAAAATATATATGATCAAACCAAAATATCCCAATTTTCTAGTTAATGAACTCTCTTAGAAGTTAATTAAGTCTTTTAAAAGTCATTATGAGTAGACCTACAAGTCACTTTTTTTTAAAATAGGCCACAACAAACTTTTTTTAATTGCCCTGACAAACTTCCTTTAAATATTGTCAAGAAATATGATAACATTAATGTTATAGAATGTCAAACAAACCCTATTTTTCAGAATAAATATATGTTTAAATCAATTGTGACATCATGGCCTTTCAACAATTTTACAGTAAAACTGTGTGACCTTTTTCAAGTCAGCACTACATTTTACTTATGTATAAAATGTATGGTTTAGACTAGGTGACATCTAAGGTTTCTTTCAGTTCTAAAATATTATAGTAGAGGTTTCAGTGTGTTAGAAAGGATCTCCCATATTTAGTTCTATATTTTTATTTCACAGTGGAGGGAATGGGTAAAAATAATTTGCTAATTGCATACATCTGAGTGGAGATCCTTCCATTTAAGAAATATATTTCCATTCTGCTTTTTGAAAATGTTTTGGGAATAGATTGCAAGTATTTTCTATAATGAATTAATGAGAAAGTCGATTATAGTGGGAGACTTTATGACACTATGCTTATTATTGACATAAGTATCTTTTCTCTGAGCTAGAACTTCACTCCAAAAGGCTGCGAGTGGCCCACAGTACTGAACACTAGGTTCTGTGAAGTTCAGATATAGGAGGAGTCATGGTCCTTAACCTCAGAGTTGAAAGTCTACCATGAGCTGCTAAAATTGAATACATCTTTCAAAAACTTTTCATCAAAAGTGTAGCCTTCAGCATTTTGAACGGCTAAATCATTCAGAATTAGTTCCCATTTATTGTTAGGATTCTTCTTAATACAAAATTATTTCTTTTTGTGCTCTGGTCTCTGGGCAGCCAAGTCACCCTGCTAATCAGTCTATATACTTCCACAGCTTCGCGAACTGCAAATAGATCTGCTTCTCTTCCTCCTTAGAGATTTGCTGTCCCATTTGTTTTTAAGCTTTTTGAAAGAAAAAAAATCTTGGCTTTACATAAGAGCTGTGCTTTGTGGAAGTTTTGGAAATTTTAAATTGCAGTCAAGAGCCCCACTCACAGGTGAAACATTATCTGGTCATCTTGTCATTAGTGCTGACAGTTTTGGCTGAGGTTGAAGTTAAGGAAAATGCTGGAATGGACCTGGAAACAGTCATATGTTCCTCATCCCTCACCTCATTAATCACAAAGTTAACATTGTCTCTGAAACAATGCTGTTTTATTGTGTGGTAATCCTCATTTATAGTTAGAGCTACTAAACAATATGCAAGAGTCCAGATTCTGCTCTCTGCCCTGCCAAGTATAGTTGAGACATGACAATCATGACATTATTCATTCATAATTAAAGCAGAAAGAAGGATCCTGGGCAATGACCTCATTCTTATAGTGATCCAGGATGGAATATGCTCATAAGAGGTTCCATGTAGACCCATAATTATTGTCCTTCCTTTCTTTTTTCTTTTTTTTTAATGTTTGGTAGCATAGCTTATGACTAGATATACAATGAAGTCAGAAAATGTTAAATTTAAAATCCTATACTTTAGTGTATTATCTCTGCCCACTAATGGCCAAGGTATTTAATTTTTCATCTCTAGCTTACAAAATTGTGAAATCATACCAGTGTGTAATAGCAATACAAATATTATGGAGGAAATAGAGAAATGATAATGATGACAATTGGGTACAATTCTGATTTATGTGCACACTATTCTAAAGGTATATATAAACCACATAGGGAGATGTGTTCATCTTAATGTGTTTGAGTTGCTATATATCATTTGGTCCAAAGAGCAAATGTATCTCTGTGGACTAAATGATATATTAATTTTTACTCAGAAGTAGCCGATTGTCCCAGAAGAACCTGCTTCTTGTTCTGGAAAACAACACACTCAACAATTTAGATTGAATAAGGTTATGAATACACTTAATTATTCATAAAAACATACGTGCCATACAACAGAGGAAGATAAATGTGTTACCCATGTACTCCCCACAAAGAAAAGGATACATTTAAATAAATATTTGTATTTATGGGTATTCTAAAAAAGGATGGCAACATTTATCTCACCTTTTTGTCTTTCAAGCTCTGTAAGTACATGCAATTAAATACTTATGATCTATAGTTTGCTGTCCTTAAGAATTTTAAAAACATAATTTGAGAAAATAGCAAAGTCTTTAAGTGACCAGAGATCACACCTAAGTTGAATTTTGGTAGTAAACAGGTTCAAGAAAAGAACTTAGGTCAAGTGAGAATATTCTGGACTTTTTTCATCTTTTATATGACTCAAATTGAGATTTAATTTGTGGAATTCAATCTATTAAGATAATAATCATGGATAGCAAAGTTGCAAAATTTTGGAAACAGGTTGAATCTATTATTTCTTACTGTTAAAAAATTGACAAGCCCATGTAACAGGTAAATATATTAAAAGTTGAAAAAAATTGAAGTAACAGTAATACAATATGGTTATTTTGACTATTAATATTGTGTTGCCTGCACTTTCAAATTTCTTGTTCTTTATTCCTCAAAGTTGTTTCATCTAGTTTCTGCTTCAAACACTTGACCAAAACTCTTCCTAAAAAGGTTAAATATAATCTCCTAATGTTTAAATTATATATTTCTAGACCTTATTTTTTCTCTACATATTAGCCCATCTTTCTTGAATGTCTGCCTTCTATTTTATTAAACCTACTAGAGGCCTGGTGCACAAATTCATGCATGGGTGGGGTCCCTTGGGGTGGCCTGCAGGGATCAGCCCTGCTCAAGCCCCCAGCCTGGCGGCCCCCTGGTGCCACCCCCTCACCTGCTCCACCATCCGGCCTGCAGAGTGATCAACTGTGGGGTGGCACGCCCGGCTCCCTCAGAGCCAGGCAGAGGCCCCTCCCCCTGCCACCACAGCTGATTGCAGTTTGCAGGGCAATTGGTCGAGGCCAGCACCCCCGCCCCTTGCTGCTGGTTGCTGGTTGCTGTCTGGGGGGCGATCGGGCCTCTGCTCACACCGCCTTGGCCTGGCACTGCCTGCTCACCTGCTCCACCAGTCCACCCCGGTCCCACTCTCGTCAGGTCCCATCAGGGCCAGCAGCACCTCCACTGCTGCCTGCTGCCTGCTGCCTGCTGCCAGTGTCGTGTTGCCGACGCCCACCATGTTCCGCGCCACCCCCTGATGGTCAGCGCATGTCATAGTGAGTGGTCAAACTTCCGGTGAAGCTTTCAGTCGGACAATATGCATATTAGGCTTTTATTATATAGGATTCTTACTCTCCTACATTTTGACCATCCTTTCTCAGTCATTCATCCATTCTTCTTTTTTAGCTTAGACCTTAGAAATTGTTTCCATTAGATATTTATTATTTGGTCCTTTTGCCTATAAATCAGCTATTCCCAAATGAGCTATTCCCAAATGAAATACACTTGCCTTTCCAAGTATGACAGATGTGACATTCATCCAAATCCTTACCTGGCCTCTCTCTCCTGATATCGAGGCTCGTATTTCCAACTGTATCTACTAAATATTTCTTCCTTAACTTGTGTTAAGATTAAATCCTATCTTATCCTGGCTCTACATTAACAATATTGCCATCTCAAAGCTATCTCATGCATCTAAAAAACACTAATGTTTTAATTCCCTTTTATATTCAGGCATTCATAAAATCCTGTCAATTTACTATTGAGACCACATTGTATCTCCCCTTCCCTTTTCAACTCTACTGTCCTATTCAGACTCTCTCTCTCTTGTCACTGGGCTTAAGGAGCTCAGTTGAACTACCAAGGTTACATAGCCAGCCAGGTGGCTGGAAGGGATACCAGTGAGTCTCCTGACTCCAGCTTTTCTTCAGCCAGACAGTATAATCCATTCGTTTATTTTGTTAAAATTGGTTTCATAGTTGTCGGTGTGGTTGTCTTCGTTTTTACATATGCTTTTACTTATTAACACCTGTGTTAGACATTATGGATAAAATATTAACTGACTTTCTTCAGTTATTATCTGTGAAGATAATGTGTATCAATGTATTATTTCAGTAGATGGTCTATCTCCCTAGCTTTTTACAAGAATAACTATGCATTTACACATGAGATTTTCAAGCCAGTCTTTAACAGACACAGTAAAAGTCAGAAGATATTAAAATAGCTAATGAAAGGGAACTTTTAAAGCTCTCATTTCAAAAATAAGGTCAAGAAGAGGAAAGTTGAAAGAAAACATTATTTTGCATAACAACAGTGGTCTTATTACTGCCAAAAGTACTTTCCAAAAGCAGACAGCAGCTCTAGACCATGCATGAGACTTTGTCTAGGTCATCAGAGCTCTATATTGTGGTTAATTCTCAAACCAATCAAATAACTCTATTCTTCATAACATTCAAAGAAAACAACTCATAAATATACTTGAAAAGTATACTCCTTAAGTATGTTCTGTTTACATTAACACAAATAAAGAAGAAAAGGAAAACAGAAATCAGCCTGTAATGCAGAGAATCTTTGTTTCTGAGTTATTATTGACATAGTTTATTGATATAAAAATAGATATTGAATATATATTAGTTATCCCCTATTCGTGGTTTTACTTTCTGAGGTTTCAGTTACCATGGGTCCAACAATATTAAATGGTAAATTCCAGAAATAAACAATTCATAAGTTTTAAATTGTGTGCCATTCTGAGTAGCATGATGCAATCTTCCAAGTCCCGCTCCTTCCCACCTAGGATGTGAGTTATCCCTTTGTCCAGTGTCTCCATACCATGTACACTACCTGTCCTTAGTCTCTTAGTAGCCGTCTTGGTTATCAGATAGGCTACATGGTATAACAGAGCTGTGTTCAAGTCACGCTATCTAATCTAATAAAAGAAAAACATGCAAATTGACTGCACCTCTGCTACGCCCCAAGCCACGCCCACCAGCCAATCAGAACAACTATATGCAAATTAACCCAACCAAGATGGCGGCCGGCAGCCACAGAGTTGGAGCAAGCAGGTGGTTTGGTTGCTCCAGCGATGGAGGAAGCCAAGCTTCCCGCCTGCCCTGGCTGGCTGTGGCCTCTGCTCAAGGCAACAAAGTTTCAATTATAGAAGATAAATAAGTCCCAGATACCTGCTTCCAGCCAGCCTCCACTGGGAGCTTGGGTGGCTGGGGGCTGTGACCATCCTGCAAACAGCCATCAGCCCCTCACCCAGGCTGGCCAGGCACCCCAGTGGGGACCCCCCACCCTGAAGGGGCTGTGACCAGTCTGAAAACAGCCATCAGCCCCTCACCCAGGCTGGCCAGGCACCCCAGTGGGACCCCCACCCTGATCCAGAACACCCTTCAGGGTAAACCAGCCGGCCCCCACCCATGCACCAGGCCTCCATCCTATATAATAAAAGGGTAATATGCAAATTGACCCTAACAGCAGAACGACTGGGAATCACTGGTCACTATAACACACACTGACCACCAGGGGGCGGTCACTATAACACACACTGACCACCAGGGGGCAGATGCTCAATGCAGGAGCTGCCCCCTGGTGGTTAGTGCGCTCCCACAGGGGGAGCTCTGCTCAGCCACAAGCCAAGCTGACAGTTGCCAGTACAGCGGTGGTGGTGGGAGCCTCTCCCACCTCCTCAGCAGCGCTAAGGATGTCTTACTACAGCTTAGGCCTGTTCCCCGCTGGCAAGTGGACATCCCCCAAGGGCTGCTGGGTTGCCAAAGGGATGTCTGACTGCCATCTTAGGCCCAATCCCTCGGGGAGCAGGCCTACGCCAGCAGGTGGACATCCCCTGAGGGGTCCCAGACTGTGAGAGGGCACAGGCCGGGCTGAGGGACCCCCCCAAGCGCACAAATTTTTGTGCACCGGGCCTCTAGTTTTACTTACTAATGCCCCCAAACACAAGAATAGTAATGGATAGGCAATGGGAAACCAAAAAGTATTTCTCTTAAGTGAAAAAGTTTAAGTTCTTGACTTAAGGAAAGAAAAAAGTCATATTCTAAAGTTGCTCAGATCTAAGGTAAGAAGGAATCTTCTATCTGTGAAATTGTGAAGAAGAAAAAAATGCACACTAGTTTTGCTGTCATACCTCACACTGCAAAAGTTATAGCCACAGTGCATGATAAGTGCTCAGTTAAGTTATATATATTCTGTTTATATCTTCTACCCACAAATGGTTCGTTACTACTGGAGTCTTGGAACCTATCCCTCGGGATGATGGCAGACTACTGTATACCAGAGGACAGTGTGGCTCTGTGAAATCTTTGTGAGCAGATCTGCTAGAACATCTTGTTAAGTGAGGCAAAGGAGGATGTAAAAGTAAGAAACTGACTATTAAGTCTACTGAGGTCAAAGGAGAAGTTAAGTTTGTGAGGGACGTGGTGGGGGCTTTGCAGGGGTGAGTGGTGGGACATATCCTTCACCCAGCATCGTAGGATCACACTGTAATGAATGATGGGCATTTTCCTAAAACAGGAACATATAAAATCATTCTTCAAAAAGGATTAAATATATTCTTCTTCAATTAGGTGTTCTTAAAATTATAGAATTATGAATAAAACTTATTTAACAAATCTCATACTGCATCAGAAAATAATATCCCAAAACTAAAGATACCTGTTATTTAATATGGTGCAAATACCCTGTGTAAAATTCTGGATTTTCTATTTGCCTGGAAGAGCCATTATAGACACAGTGTTGGGGCGTAAATATTTGCAGAAATCCTGCTATTATTAAATTTCCATGCACTATTGTGAAGTTTTACTACTTTTGTATATATTTAAAATGCTTTTGATTCTGTTTCTTTTTTTTGTTTGTTTTTTTGAAAAGGAAGAGCATAACAATGACTTCAATTAAAACAAGGATAATTAAGAAACACCTATGTCCAAACAAGTTATAATACTGTGTCCATTTATATTGTCAGGACAAATATTGTAGCTGCCTGCCTGCCCTCCTTTCCCACGAATTACTAGTAAGCCTTATATGTCTGGCCAAGTTTTCTTCCAACAACAGAATCCCTTGCTCTTAGGCCTTTTACATTTTTTAAACGTACCATTTTGCTTGCTCAATTTGTTCCACATGTCCACGTGAAATGGGGGAGCCATAGTAAACTCAACACTCCTATTAGGGCAACTAAGATACAACCTTTCATTGTTGTCTGGATGGCGCTTTTTGTGTAAAATCCCCAGAGAGAATATTATATTGAATAGGATTTACATTCTTCCACCCTTTGTTATATATTATTAAGTTTTAGTAGAACAGTAAAACTGTATTATCCATATTTGAGAATATTATAGAAGTGGTATTTAAGAATCACCAAGTTTATGCCACAAATATTGTTTTATACCTTTAAATTGTACTTACCTTGCTAAGTTATTACTAATCGTTGTTGTTTATATAATAAAAGACAGAATAGGCCTGGCCAGTGTGGCTCAGTTAGTTGGTCATCCTCCCATGCACCAAAGGGTCTCAGATTCCATTCCTGGTCAGGGCACATGCCCAGATTTCAGGCTCAATCCTCAGTGGGGGCAGCCTATCAATGTTTGTCTCTCACACCCATGTTTCTCTTTCTCTCTCTCTCTCTCCTCTCCCCTCCCTCTTTCTCTCTCTCTCTCTCTCTCTCTCTCTCTCTCTCTCTCTCTCTCTCTCTCTCTCTCCCTCCCTCCCTCCCTCCCTCCCTTCCTCTCTCTCTCTAAAACTCATTAAAAACATATTTTAAGAAAAGACAGAATAATGCTTATGAAGCATGGGATCCGGACCCAGAATTTTGCTTGAAACTGACTTTACCCTTTTTTATTTTAAATATATCTTATTGATTTTTACAGAGAGAGGAAGGTAGAGGGAGAGATAGAAACATCCATGAGAGGGAAACATTGATTGGCTGCCTCCTGCAAGTCCCCCACTGGGAATAGAGCCCACAACCAGGGCATCAAACTGGCAACCTCTTGGTGCATGGGTCGATGCTCAACCACTGAGCCATACCAGCCTGGCTGACTTTATTCTTTCTTAAACACCTACACAATACTTAATATGTGAGCACTTAAAACTGCTTTAAAGTCTTTACAAACACTTATCTAATCCTATAGCAATACTGTGAGGGAGATATGATTATTAGTCCATTTAACTGATGAAGGAATTGCATCACAGAGAGTTCAGTCACATAACTGGTAAGTAGCAGAGCAGGAATCCAAACCCAGGCAGTATAGTATTCAAGTCTGCGTTCTCAAATTCTATGCCACCACTCCATTTACACAACCTTGGGCAATTCCAGTAACCTTTCTCTGCCTTTCTTCATCTACAAAATGGGACCACTAATGGGACCTAGTTCAGAGACTTGTGACAATTAGATGTGATAATAGCTGTAAAATGCTTAGAGCAGTACTTGGCATGTAGTGTTAGCTGTTAGTTTTTTCATATAATTTTCCCTACTGACCTACTTTTATTTCTTTCAAAGCACTATACCCCTGCCCTAGCCAGAACTTTGCACATGCAAGTTAGAATTATCTCCTTCCCAACTCCAGCCCTCCTTACTGCAATCTCCAATTTATCTGTGGCCCTGAGAATGTCAGTACCCTTGTAGCTTTCTCAGGGAAGTCTGTCCTGACCCTCACAGTAGATGAGTACAGCCCACCCCTTAGCCTTGGTTCCCCAGGAAATAAAGCCTGAGGCGAAGCATATGCCGTTTCTATTTGGCTGGGCATTTTCTCCGGAAGTACTAGTATAACCCCAGGGAAAAGGGAATGAGGAAAATGAAAGCCAGGCATTTAAGAAGAGAGATAGAAATGCAAATAGAGTACAGTACTCAGCTGGCCCCAGCTTCTTGACTAGCTGATTGTTCCTTCTCCAAGAGTCTTGATAAACTCTCCAAGGGTTATCATCAGGGTTAGAAAGGGATACGAAATTCTTCCGCTGGTTCTGGTTCCCATTAGTCAAAGGTGCTCCATGAGCCTCTAACTCCTCCACACTTTTGTGTACATCCCTGGGGGCCTCACAGGTCCACCATAGTATTTGCTTTAAAAAACAACATCAGATTCACAAGGTAAAAGGTTAGAGGTATTTTGCAAAGCCTGGAGGTAGGACATGGTCCATGTGTGACTTGGAGTCACATGAGGACTGAGAAAACCACCCCTGCAGGCTAGGCTCCTGGGTGTGTAATGCAGTTGCTGGTTGCAATGGTAGCAATTTGGTCTCACAATTTCAGGAAGAGCAGAGATAGAATATCTCAGGGTGTAAAGAAAGTCTAGTGCACAGGTTGAGTCGGGGTGGTGGGAAATTCCAGCCAGTGTGTCTGTCCTGTTGTACACATTTACTATAAATCCAGGCCTCTTTTCCTTTTTATTGTTTATCTCTACATTGGCAATCATATTATAATATGTCATAATCAAATAATAAATATATCAAAGTAACATACTGTACACCTTAAATTTGCACAATGATTATGTGTCAAATATATTCAAGAAAAAAAATCACAGTAAAGTCTTTAAGCTCTTCTGGGGTTATATTACTAATACAATAAATTTTTCCAACAAAAGGTAATGTTTCTTGAGCTACTTTATTTAATAGAAAAAAAAGATAACAATGTGCACTCAAGGACGTGTCAAGCAGTCATTGACTTCCAGTCTGTGCTTGCATATTGCAACAAACATAGGGCACCACTTCCAAACTTGCCTTATTTTATGTTATTAATTATAAATATTGGGTTATTATTTTCTATTCAAGAGTTACTGTCCTAGAGATCAATTAATTTCATAACTGCTTTTGTTGTCCTTGTCCTTAGCATTTATTCTTTTGTAATCATACTTGGTGACTGCTTTTAAGAAAAAGACTGCTTATTATTACAACACAATGCGCAATACTTGTAACTACTTGTCTACAAGCAATACTATCATCTAATACCCTGAAACAACCACAAACTTCAGCCTGGATTTTTCTAGGTTCATTTCACTGAATGTTTTTTTTATATATACATATTTTTATTGATTTCAGAGAGAAAGAGAGAGGGAGAGAGATTGAAACATCAATGATGAAAATCATTGATCGGCTGCCTCCTGTATGCACCCTCCTGGGGATCTAGCCTGCAACATGGGCATGTGCCCTGACCTGGAATCAAACCGTGACCTCCTGGTTCATAGGTCGATGCTCACTCAACCACTGAGCCACACTGGCTGGGCCACTGAATGTTTTTATATTAGAAGACATTCCTCTTAAACTAATCAACTGACTCTTTTTGAGAATGTATTGGCCAGTGTCTTTCATGGGTTGTGTAGGAACTTTACTAGTAGGGAAACTACCAGAGGAATTAAGTATTTCATGAACATTGATTGGTCTGTTTATCTGTTTAAAAAAATTTTATGAGGAATTTTTTATTTTCAAATGTACCATGTCACATGCAGCACACTGGAGATTTATTTTGCCTAAAAGGATTAGCTAAAGTCTAGATTTTTAAGCAATAGAATTATTTTAATTTTTAAAAGACCATCAACAGTCAAGTATCTAGTTTACTATGTCAAGTGACCAACTAACTCAGGCTAAGATTTCATGTTTTCATGGAGGGAGGAGCTAAACTCCTACCTGGTTCTGTTCCAATTCTGCCAGAACAGTACACAAACAGGAACTCTAATGGGTGTGCATTAGTTTTGTTTGAAGAATTTGTAGAGTCCTATACCTGAATGTTCAAATGACAGTTTTTTTATTACCTTTCTGTAGACTTCAGAGAAACATAATTATTTTAATTTTTCTGAATATTTTCTTTGCTTTTTAATTGACCATTTTTCTCCTCATCTGATACACCCACCTTCCCTTTCAACCTGATAAAAAGGCTCAACTCAAATTTTTTAAACTATATTTTTATTGATTTCAGAGAGGAAGGTAGAAGGAGAGAGAAACATCAGTGATGAGAGAGAATCATTGATTGGCTGCCTCCTGCACACCCCCCACTGGGGATCGAGCCCGCAACCCAGGCATGTGCCCTTGACCAGAGTTGAACCCAGTGCCCTTCAGCCTTCAAGCCAATGCTCTAGTCACTGAGCCAACCAGCTAGGGCTCAACTCAAATTTTATCACTGTTCTAGTCCTTCTCAGAAAGGTATTGCATTGTCCAGTTTCACACTAGATAGAGGTACTGACTCAAACAGTTCATTGAAAACATCCCCAGATGAACTTGTTGAGGAAGAAAAGGGACCCTATCTATATTTTTTCCTTGGCTCCCCAGTGATGAACCTGTTATGTGTTCAAGAGATGCTTGTTAATTCTTCTTTTGAAAGTAAATAGATGAAAGTAAAATGATAGAATCTTAAGGAGCACCCAATTTATCATTATTAGTGTGTGTGTGTGTGTGTGTGTGTGTGTGTGTGTGTGAGAGAGAGAGCGAGAGAGAGAGAGAGAGAGAGAGAGAGAGAGAGAGAGAGAGAGAGAAGCCAGTAGGAGTAAGGGTAGAAGGAAGCTCTGGTCTTTCCCTTCAAGCAGCTATTGTGAAGTGACTATGGTTTAGCTTATGGGACTACAGTAGGAAGAGAAGAGGAGTAAGTATCAAGTATTATTGTGTAAGAAAAGTAATGTAAAAAAAATTCTAGTATGTTCTCACTGTGTCTAGTATGCTTTCTTTCTTTCTTACCCATTGCCTCTACTTACAAAAATATTAGCCCTGCTTAAAATATAGTCTTTTATACCTGTTTTGTGTGCTTTAAGTACTGCGTACTGATAAATCATTACATCCCTAATGGGCACACCAACATTTTATCCCATGATTCAGTAGTAAAGGAAAGTGGAATGTACTTTCGTTTCATAACTTAGTCCAATGATCTAATCCATAGTAATCTGATACCCCAGGTGATCCCATTCAGTTAATTTAATTCACATCCTATAGTAAAACTCAGTGAAAGGGAACTTTTCAGGGAATTAGTCAGCCTGTCATCCCACAGCTTATGCTTATTGACTGCTCCTATCTGCTAATAACATTGGTCAATGACCCTTAGAATATGTCTTTAGAGGAGACAGGGTTGACTGCACTTTGTAGAAATTTATTTTTACTCTTTATCTCCCTATTTTACATGGATTCATTTATAAAACAGAGATTACATGTCAATTGATTGGATATATGAAATGTTTGTTAGGACATTTTGGCCAATCACACAATAGGGCTTAATTTATCCCTATTCCTGTGATAGCAAGTTCTATAACAGAAATTTATAACTTCTACAGTTAGTGAACCAGAACTGTAGACAGATTTAGATAGAGGTAACATAGATCTAGAGTTCCTACATGGCTTGCAATTCGCATGACTGTGATTTAGCCATGCCTATTTTTCTTTTATTTGTTAGTGTTCAGTAGTCAAGGCTTATATCATTTTGCTACAGGAAATATGTTTTTTAAAGTTATTTCTTTGTATATTTTCGCACTTAATTTGATATTTTAATTTATAGAACTTTCTCAATGTTTTATACTATAGAAATAAAATGTCTATGACATAAGTAGAATTGATATTCAGGCTGACATAAATTATCTCAATAACTTAATATTTGATGGAACAATTATATAAAAACACTTGTTTGATTTCTGTAGGCTTGAAATCTTTCATTATTTTCAGAATATGAAATAAATTAGAATAGAATAATTTCACTTTACCAAAATTTTGCAATATATTCATATCAACTGGTATTTATTGAGCTTGCTTGGTATGTTAGGCATAATTTAGGGTACTGGGGAATAAATACAATGAAATTTGATTTCTGATATTCTCTAAAACCTATTTTACTTAGAAATTCTAGGTTGATGTAGGTCATAAAATAGACCACAGGACTTAAGTTACTTAGAAATTGTACATTGATGGAGGTGATAAAATGGACCTTCAGTATCATACATATTTTGTGTCTTGTTTTTATTTTACAACATTTTTTACTTTTTTTTCAAGTAGGATTCTTCTGAGTCCAACTTAATATCATTCAACCTTAAGTTTGTGGACCTGTATTCATTTGCAAAACTATTATGAATTATTTGAAACATTTGTGGTGCATAAATAAGATAAATGTCTTATTTCATTTATTTCAGTGTTTGTAATATTTGTCTGTCATAACATTGAATCTCTAGTCCTTCTGCCAAATATAACCACAAAACAGCATTCTTATTTTCCTAGGAGTCCTGGGAATTTGCACCACACTTCTTCAAGTAAATACATGTGTAAATATGTGAGCTTCTCAGTCCCCCAAAGACTCTGGTTTTCCTTTCTTGGCAAGGGAAATGAATTCTAAAACCCTGAATCACTTACTGAGTATGCTTTTTTCCTGATCTCCCAGAGGTCTGATCAACAAAGTGCCAAAAGACGTGCTCATTCTAGAGAGACCAGCAGCCCAGGTCTCTCTGCAGGAGGATTTGATAAATGTTAATGAAAACCCCTAAGGCTCAGATATAGACAAGTTAGTGCTCTGGTAAAGTAGGTCCTTTGTGGTTATGCTAATATCTAAATAGATCACCATGGCATATAGTTTTTACTGAAGCTCCTTATGCTTGACCTTAAGTATAATCTATTATGGTTATTATTATCTAGAGGTAGTAAAGATGAAGTTGTAACATTGAGAAGTAATACAAATGAAGCGATTTCTCTACAACTTTTATTTATTAAATGTGTTTATTTTTTTGAAAATAAAAAGGGTGGGGATCAAGGTTGGACAAGCAAATTTAATAAAAAAAATAAAAATATAAATAGCCACTTTGGGGCCTCATGTACCCCTCCTGTTCAGCATTATATTCACAGGGCTGTAAAGTACCTGAGTAAGCTTGCTATACCTACAATTTGCGCTCAATAGCTATTTATTTATGAACATATACAAATATAATTAGTGAATGCCTGAAATAATGAAAATTCTTAATTATTAATCATATCATAGTATAGCTTACAATTAAATTTTGACTCTGCACTATAAAACATGCTATCCATCTGATAGAACCCAGTATGATTGAGGAATCTGCCTATGTCTTAAACAATAATTGTGACAGTATGCCTTGTCAAATAGCTTGACATATGGGTATCTCTCTCTTCTTACTCTTATTTTTCTCTCTCAGTTAAAACCGAGTAAAGTCTATGATTTTTTTTAAAAGAACCATACTGTACTTTGCTTAAAAACATTGTAAAATCTATGAACACAAGTTATTAAATTCATGGTTTGGGCAGTGTGATTGTTCTTTTTTAAATGACTGCCAATCTTTTTTTTTTTAATGGAAAGACCAAACCTAAATTTTGCCCATCCTTAAAAGTTAAAAAGGAATTATTTTAAGATCCAGAAAAGTTCATTTCAGGACCTTTTATGATATCTATGCCTCCCTGGGGAGAGGGCAGGAAATGAGAGCATTCTGAACATGACCACCCTCCCCCCTCCCCTCTCAGCATCCTGAGGCCTCGCAGAAGGGCTTCTGTCATCTGAGAACCCCCTTGAACCCCTGCCCACAAGCACCTCTTCTCACTGCATCACTTACACTGCTTCTACGCAAACGAACCCTTTTGAGCCATCTTTATTGATGTATACAATAAAACAAAAACAAACAAATAGTTTTGTCAAACTAACTCACTGGAGGATTTTAGTTGCATAGGCTTAACTGACTCAATCAAATTGATGAAACCAGTGTATGTACACAGACATAGCTTCAAGTGCTAGAACTGATGTTTTAAAACAAGAAGAAACACTAAATATTTTATGATATTGTTTTAAAACAGGACGTTTCGGTATGAGTAGTGCTGCAAATTATCAAATATCTTCACAGGGGTTCTGTATATATTAAATTTAACTATTTGGTATTGCTGATATTTGCATGCTTCTGTCCTGAAAAATAACGTAATTTTGTGTGCTTCAATCTGACACAGGATGGAAAATAACTCCCTAATATAGGCTGACATTTTGTAAAGTCAGAGCTATGCTAAATTAATTAAAAGGAGGAAGAGCGTGTCACAAGGGTGGGAGGCAGAGTGTCCTCTTTGGATTTGGAAGCAGAAGTTTAGGGTACCACACGCAGTTTTATCATTTAGTGGTTTTGTAAGTCTTAGGCAATTCACTAATCCCTTTTGATCAACAGTTTTCTCTTCGATAAAGCAGAAATATTAATAACACTCTTGGTAGTTGTTGCAAGGATTAAAAGAAGCAATGTATGTGAAAGTAGTTTGCAAACCATAGAGAGCCATAAAATCCAAGATAATATGCAGACTTCTGTTTAATACTGTCTAGCAAAAGTAAGATGAATAATGAGAAAAGCAAGAAAACTTTTCTCTTGTATAATAACTGGTTCCTATCATAAAATGAAAAAAATGTAAAATATTATACTTGTTGCTTTATAAGACGGACATCCCATGTGCATTTTTAAGCTATGATATCTGCCAATAAAATTCCCATGCTAGGCCATTCCTTTCCTATGAAGGCAAGTCACACCACTCCTAAGCTTCGTGCAAACTGTCAGGACTGTCTAAAAATACTCCTGCATATTTGAATTAATGCTTCCCACTTTGACATTACAATATTGTTTTTATATACTCTCTCAGTGCTTTCCTCTAAGCATGCTTTTATTAATGCTCATTTTTGGTACAAGACAAAAATCTGCAAATATTTGTTCTTGTTTTCCTTTGGAAGTGTGGAAGGAGACTGCTGGCTGTGGAAGGAGGGACAGGATGTCTTTTTAGGGCTGGAGTTGTATTTGGCTTGATTTGCTGAAGGAGAGATACTGCTCTTAGGTGCCAATATTTGGTTAAGAGCTAACAGCAGAAAAATAGCTATTTTGGTCATTCAAGTGACATTTTCTTGTAGGCAAGTGAAAGAATAAACAGTCCTATGAGCTAAACAATCTTTTTTTGCTTCTTAGTTCTGAATCATTTTTATGTAAATTTACCCCAATTTACCTCATTATATAGTATATCATTGAAATAACAATTTAAGCATCTCAGGTGGTTGTTTTTTTCAACATATGTGTGTCTGTACCAAAGAATAAAACGTGGCAAGGCTGGGACTTCTCATTAACTATGGAACCAGATAAAGTGCACAGATAGCAGGAGTAATGTCTTCTTTATATTAGTATTTTCTGCATAAAATATAACTATTACACCTGATAGAGTCCAAATATTAATGATACTACTATATTAATATCCTATCTAATAATAGACAAACATGGTAATTAACCGTATCTCCGACATGCTTCCCATTGGCTAATCGGGGCGATATGCAAATTAACTACCAACCAAGATGGCGGCCGGCAGCCAGGCAACTGAAGCAAACATGAAGCGTGGTTGCTCCAGTGATGGAGGAAGCCAAGGTTCCCCGCCTGCCGCTGCTGGCCTCTGAGCTGCACTCTAAGAAACAATGTTGCAATTATAGAAGCTAAACAAACCCAGAAACCTGCTTTCAGCCAGCCGGGCCTCAGAGCTGGAGCTGCAACAGTGTTTCAATAATAGAAGCCAAACAAACCCAGACACCTGCTTTCAACAGCCGAGGTCTCAGAGCTGGAGCCGAGCCTCAGAGCTAAAGCTGGCTCTCAGTTCCAGTGACAGCCATAGAAGGTAAATAAATCCCAGAATAAAAAAAAAAGAAAAAAAGGAGCGGTTGGGAGCTTCAGTCACCTGTCAGCCTGAAAACGGCCCTCAGCCCCTCACCCAGACTGGCCAGGCACCCCAGTGGGGACCCCCACTCTGAAGAGGGTGTGACCAGCTCCAAACAGCCATCATCCCCTCACCCAGGCTGGCCAGGCACCCAAGCGGGACCCCCACCCTGATCCGGGACACTCTTCAGGGCAAACCAGCCGGCCCCCACCCGTGCACCAGGCCTCTATCCTATATAGTAAAAGGGTAATATGCAAACTGACCCTAACAGTAGAAGGCCTGGGAATGACTGGTCACTATGACACACACTGACCACCAGGGGGCAGATGCTCAATGCAGGAGCTGCCCTCTGGTGGTCAGGGCGCTCCCACAGGGGAAGCTCTGCTCAGCCACAAGCCAGGCTGATGGCTGCCAGTACAGTGGTGGTGGTGGGAGCCTCTCCTGCCTCCTCAGCAGCGCTAAGGATGTTCGACTGGAGTTTAGGCCTGCTCCCCGCTGGCAAGTGGACATCCCCCAAGGCTGCTGGGCTGCCAGAGGGATGTCTGATTGCCATCTTAGGCCCAATCCCCCAGGGAGAGGGCCTAAGCCAGCAGGTGGTCATCCCCTGAGGGGTCCCAGACTGCAAGAGGGCACAGGCCGGGCTGAGGGCCCCCCCTCCCCCCCAAGTGCACAAATTTTTGTGCACTGGGCCTCTAGTATCCTATAAAAGGCATTTACATTTTTTGCCCTAGCCTGTGTTGCTCAGAGGTTAGAGCACAGCTTGCACACTGAAGTGTCACAGGTTCCATTCCTGGTCAAGGGATTAACAACAACAACAAAAAATGACATTTTTATTTATTAATCCTCACCTGAGGATATGCTTAATGATTTTTGAGAGAGGGGAAAGGAGAGAGAGAGAGAACCAGCAACCTTTCCAGTATACGGACCTGCGACAAACTGAGCCACCCAAGGCAGGGCAACATTGCATTTTAAAGAACTAATTGCATAGTCTTATCCTTGCAAACATATCAACCAAATCTGAGTCAAGTTATATTGTTATCATGGCAAGCTAACCCCCTATAGCTCTTTTCTAAAACATTTAAAAGAGTTGATGATAATTGCAATAAAAATTATTTACATATTACATACAGTCTACAAACTGTATCAGGGTTAATATTAAACCCACAGCAGAGTTTCAAAGAATGTATTGCACAGAAAAAATATTCTACTGGATATTGATAGAAATTTTATAAGGAAATTGTCACATTTTTAAGTGTTTAGAAAACCCAAATTTAAACAAAGTTAAATTTTCTTTACTCTGAACTTTTATCTTTTTTTTTCAATTCTTTTTTTTTGATATTTTTTTCTTGATTAATTAAGGTATTACATATGTGTTCTTATCTCCCCATTGCCCCCCCAACCCCCGACTCATGCCCTCACCCCCCTAGTGTCTGTGTCCATTGGTTAGGCTTATATGCATACATAAAGTCCTTTGGTTGATCTCTCTCCCTTACCCCCATCCTCCCCTACCTTCCCTCTGAGGTTTGACAGTCTGATTGATGCTTCTCTGTCTCTGGATCTGTTTTTGTTCATCAGTTTATGTTGTTTATTATATTCCACAAATGAGTGAGATCATGTGATATTTATCTTTCTCTGACTGGCTTATTTTGCTTAGCATAATGCTCTCCAGTTCCATTCATGCTGTTGCAAATGGTAAGAATTCCTTCTTTTTTACCACAGCATTGTATTCCATTGTGTAGATATACCACAGTTTTTTAATCCACTCATCTGCTCCATATTATATTTCAAATCAGTGTTTTCTAAAATATAATAGTTATTCATCGGTTAAATAATTTTAATAAATGTAGGTCCTCTTCTTAGAGATACATGGTACTTATTAAGATAAAAGTTCAAATCTTTGCTATGGTAAATTTTAAACTTTTATCTTAATAAGTATCATGTATCTCTAAGAGGAGGACCTATGAATAACTATTATATTTTAGAAAACACTGATTTGAAACATAATATGCAGTATGAATCAATACAAGGTATGGTACAGGTAGGTTTACAGGTGTGAGTACACAAAAACCAGTTTATTCTTATATTATTACTAGAGGCCCAGTGCATGACATTCATGCACTGAGGGGTGGGGGGGAGTGTTCCTCAGCCCGGCCTGTGCCCTCTCACAGTCTGGGACCCCAGGGGTCCCTAGCATAGCCACGGAGGTGGGGAGAGGCTCCCACCACCTCCGCTGCACTCGCTAGCTGTGAGCCCGGCTTCTGGCTGAGCAGCGCTCCTCCTGTGGGAGCACACTGACCACCAGGGGGCACCTCCTGCATTAAGCATCTGCCCCCTGGTGGTCAGTGCGTGTCATAGCAACCGGTAATTCAGCCGTTAGGTAGATTTGCATATTAGGGTTTTATTATATAGGATTTATTAATTATATTATTTTCCATAAGAACACATATAAACCTACTTTTGTACCAACCTGCATCTCCAATTTTTTGTTTAAAAAGTTGAGTCTTGATATTAAAGTGTCAAAACTTCACGGAAAAATAAGTTTTTTCAAATGACTGAATATTCATTACGTTATTAATATTATTAAAAGGTAACTCCATAGATTATTACATCAGTTTACTATACAAAAACATGGTCATTTGCTTCCACTTAAACATGGCTGATGATCACTTGTATTCATCTCTGCTTCTTTGCGAAGCCTCAGGACAGTTATAGTAATGAGATTAACCTCATGACAGTTACAGTAATAAGAGGAAAAAGAAAGCCATAAACCTCCAGAATATTGAGCAATAAGTGGAGGGTACTGCAACAAAACTTGAAAGATGAAAGTTGATGTTTAAGACTTACATTAAGTAGCTGAATCAAAAAGATTGAAACCTAAGCTTACAAAGTTTTGTGCCAAGAACAATGATAATCTACACCAGAGAATCCATAAAAATCTCAAGAATTGAACACAGTAGTATGCGTGGTTGGAGTGGAAAGCTGAAGGATCAATTAAAATTCTGTATAAGCATTAGTGATCCCCATAACCCCACATCAGCTGGAAAAACTTAATTTACTACTTAAAGAGAATACAGAAAAGCTTACTTTCTGATCACAGTGGACTAGAAGGTCTTGAACTTACGGATAGAAAGTAGAGCTGAGGGCAAGATGATTGAACTGAGGAAAACCCAGGAACACTGAGGAACCCAGGAAAATAGGCAGATTTCTTACTGACCTACAAATATTCAAAATGTCTGAGAAAGATAGAGGTAAAAATTTCAAGAAATTAAAAAATAAGACAACAATAGCAACAAAGAGACTTGGAGGGAACAGAGACAATCCAAAGAGCACAAGAAAATAGTTTTTAGGAAGAGTAGGTACTGTATTTAGGAATCAAGAATAGAATGCTATATAAAAGAAATGTGCAGGAACAAAAATGGTATCTTACAAATTAAATACATGAGAACAAATAAAATACTCCAAACAAAGGTTGGAAGATAAAGTCGAGAAAATCTTCTAGAGAATAGAATACAAGAACAAAAGAAAAAAAACCTGGAAATAAGTTAAAAAATTTTTAAACTTAAAACTTTATTTTTATAGAGCATTCGTAGGTTCACATAAACAATTAAGGGGAAGGTATATATAGAGATTTCCCATGCATCCTTTGCTACCACACATGCATGGCCTTCCCCATTATCAACATCCCCCACCAGAATGGTACATTAGTTACAAATGATGAACCTACATTGATGCATCATAATTGCTCAAAGTCCATTGTTTACATTGTGGTTCACTCTTGGTATTGTATATTGAATGGGTTTGTACACAGGTATAACATGCATCCATGTTACGGTATCATGCAAAGTATTTTCATTTTCCTAAAAATCTTCTGTGCTCTACCTATTCATCCCTCCCCTTGCTCCAAACCCTGGCAACCATTGATCTGTTTACTCTCTCCATAGTTTTACCTTTTCTGAAAAGTCATATAGTTGGAATCATACATTATGTAGCCTTTCTAGATTGGTATCTTTCACCTATTAATATGCATTTAAGGTTCCTCCACTTCTTTTCACAACTCAATAGCTCATTTCTTCTTAGTGCTGAATAATATTCCATTGTCTGGATATACCACAGTTTATCTATTCACCATTATCTATTATATCGCAAAATGTCACTGAAGAACATTTTGTTTGCTAATAAAAATTAATAAATAAAAAATTATTTATTAATAATTTTTGCAATTATTAATAAAGCCAATATGAATAGCTATGTGCAGGGTTTTGTTTGAATATACAGAGTGTCCCCCCAAAATGTATAAATACTTTTAACAGCTGATAGCTCAATTTTGAAAATGAAATACATAGTTAATAAGCACTGCCTCTATAATTATTCAAAGTATGTGTATACATTTTGGGGACACCCTATATTTTCAGCTTCTTTGGTTAAATACTCAAAGAGCACAATTACTGTTTCCTTTGGTATGCTTATGTTTAGTTTTGTCCAAAATCACCCAAATGTCTTCAAACTATAATCTCAGCCTCCAGAATTTCATTTCTGTTTTTCCCATACACTATATTATTTTGTTAATTTGTTGAGAGTGTAGTTTTAATACATAAACTACAGTAAAGCATGCAGCTCACTGTAAATTGTTACACATATGTAAGAGGTGATTATTAGTAGTATTAGTCCAATTTTGTCACCAAATTACTTTGTTGCCCTTGGGCAAGTGTCACACTCTCTCTGCATCTCATTTTTCTTCTATGTGAAAACTTGTTAATGTCCAGGGATTGCATATATTGTAGTGAAAAGAATAAAGAAATAAATGCAGTTTGGCTGGTGTGGCTCAATTGTCCTGTGAACAGAAAGGTTGCCGATTCAATTCCCAGTCAGGGCACATGCCTAAATTGCTGGTTCCATCCCCTGTCAGGGTGTGGATAGAAGGCAGCCAATCAGTGTTTCTCTCTCCTTTTTCCCCCATTGACCATTCCCCGGCTTTCCCCCCCACTCCCCCGCACATGCCCTCTTCCCCCATCCCCCTGTCTGTGTCCATTGGTTATGTTCATATGCTTGCATACAAGTTCTTAGGTTGATTTAAATTTAGTCCTGTGTTCAAATGACACCAGTGCTCCTCCCAGTCCTTGTATTCCTTATTTTCTTCATTCTTTTTGTTGTTCTGGGGTAAATTCTTCCTTCTCTTCTCTTCTCTTCTCTTCTCTTCTCTTCTCTTCTCTTCTCTTCTCTTCTCTTCTCTTCTCTTCTCTTCTTTCTCTCTTTCTTTCTTTCTTTCTTTCTTCCTTTCTTTCTTTCTTTCTTTCTTTCTTTCTTTCTTTCTTTCTTTCACTCAAAAAATATTTTTGGTGACAATTTTAAGACAGTAGAACAAAACTTTTGAAAAAAAAATTACCCTTTTCAGTAAGTTCAATTAACTGAAATAGAAATCAAAAATATTCAGTTGAGACACTAGAAAGCATTTATGGTATTTCTCTAAACTTTACTGAGTCTTTTAAGAAAAATGAAGTTTCATGATTATGTAAATTAAAGAAAGAGTTGAGCAGAAATTTATGTGTCTCTGTCTTAGAACTATTTGTTGTACCATTTTAGAAAAGGGACTTTTAAGATATTGTGAATTGCTAAGTGGTTTTCTTCATTTCAAATAGGTGATATTAATATTTTATTTTACCTTCCCAGGATTTAAATATTAAATTGTTTAAATTGTTTTAGACTTCACTTTGAACATTAGTAATAATTCCTGAAAATTCACATAAATGATTTTCTAAACCAAGTAGTATTTATCTCTAAATCAAGTGCTACTTTAAACAAAAAAAAAATACTTTATCATTTTTAAATCAAGTAGTACTTTGTAAAGGTAAAATATATACATGAATTGAATTCATCTCATTTGGATTAACAGTCTTTCTCTGATTATTTGATTGATTGATTTAAACAAAGAATCAACCATTTGGCTCCTAAAGATCAGCCATCAAACAGATTAGGGGAATGTAAATTGGGGAGCAGGGAGAGCAAGGGCTAAGAGTGAGCCAGAACCTGAGGGATGTGATTCAATGTTACAGGGGGACTGGAGATTGTTGGGCAATAGGAAGACAATAGAAAACATCTGGTAGAATTTTACTTATCCTATATAATAAAAGGCTAATATGCAAATTGTCCCCTCAGGAGTTCAACTGATCAGGAGTTCAACCGCTCGCTATGACATGCGCTGACCACCAGTGGGTAGCATGGAACAAAGGAAAGGCCCACTGGCAGCCAGCAGCCAGGGAAAGGATGGCCTTGATTGGCCCTGATCACCGGTCAGGCCTAGGAACCCTACCCGTGCATAAATTTCATGCACTGGACCTCTAGTATTTGATAAAGTCTTGGCAGTAAGCTAGGCAAAAGCTTAAAACTAAAAGATAAACAATAACTAAAAAGCTTACTAGAGAAATCACTCATGGCTATTAGATCAATATGAAATTTTCTACTTAAATTTTTTAACTATGTTTTTATTGATTTTAGAGAGAGAGGAAGGAAGAGGGACAAAGAGATAGAAACATTGATTGGCTGCCTCATACTGGGGATCAAGCCAGAAACCTGGGCATATGTCCTGACAGGGAATCAAACAAGTAACCTCTTGGTTCATGGGCCCATGCTCAACCACTGAAAAACAGCAACCAGGCTCTGCTTAATGATTTTACTTGCAAACTATTGGATGTCTATTTCACTGGCTGGTTCAAAGAAGTAAGTCATTTGCTTAAAACATGGAGATAATAAGACCGTCAAACCACCATGTGGTTAGTTGTTTTCACTGGATTTGGTGACTTTACTGCATTTGCAACCTGAGGCAATCAAATGATTCACTTCTTTATGGCAATCAGAATCCAACTCATCTCTAAGAAAGTAAAGGCCACATTCTATTCCTACTTGATATCATGATGTAGCCAAATTGTTCTCTTCATGAAAAGCAATACCTTAACTCAGAGATGAGAATATTGTGGACTTTATGTGACTTTGCTACAATCACACAGCTTCTGAACATCCACAATAGCACCTCCCCCCACCCCCACTAAGGACTGCAATGCTGCTGCTTCTTTTTTAAATTCTTTATTGTTTAAAGTATTACATATGCCTCCCTTTTCCCCTGTTGACCTCTCCCTGGTTGTCCCCCGCCCCCCCAGCACATGCCCTAACCCCCCTACTGTCTGTGTTCATGGGTTATGCTTATAAGCATGCATACAAGTCCTTTGGTTGATCTCTCACCCCCATTTACCGCCCCCTCCCGCCTTCCCTCTGAGGTGGGATGGTCTGTTTGATGCTTCTGTGTCTCTGGATCTATTTTTGCTCATCAGTTTATGTTGTTCATTATATTCCACAAATGAGAGAGAACATGTGATAATTATCTTTCTCAGACTGGCTTATTTCACTTAGCATAATGCTCTCCAGGTCCATCCATGCTGTTGCAAATGGGAGGAGTTCCTTCTTTTTTTACAGCAGCATAGTATTCCATTGTGTAGATGTACCACAGTTTTCTAATCCACTCATCTGCTGATGGGCACTTAGGCTGTTTCCAAATCTTAGCTATTGTAAATAGTGCTTCTATGAACATAGGGGTGCATATATCCTTTCTGATTGTTGTTTCTGGTTTCTTGGGATATGTCCCTAGAAGTGAAATTACTGGGTCAAATGGCAGTTCCATTTTTAGTTTTTTGAGGAAACTCCATACTGTTCTCCATATTGGCTGCACCAGTCTGCATTCCCACCAGCAGTGCACGAGTGTTCCTTTTTATCTGCATCCTCTTCAGCACGTGTTGTTTGTTGATTTGTTGATGATAGCCATTCTGACAAGAGTGAGATGGTACCGCATTGTCCTTTTGATTTGCATCTCTTGGATGATTAGTGACTTTGAGCATGTTTTCAAAAGGGGTCTATTTAGGTCCTTTGTCCATTTTTTTATTGGATTGTTTATCTTCCTTTTGTTAGGTTGTATGAGTTCCCTATAAATTTTGGAGATTAAACCCTTATTGGATATAACATTGGCAAATATGTTCTCCCATGCTGTGGGCTCTCTTGTTGTTTTGCTGTGTAGAAGCTTTTTATTTTGATGTAGTACCATTTGTTTATTTTCTCCTTATTTTCATTGTCCTAGGAGCTCTATTGGTAAAGATATTGCTATGACATATGTCTGACATTTTGCAATGCTTCTTAAACACCTGTTTCGTGTCATCTTATATACATTCCTTTCATTTTATTTACATTGAAAAGGGTTCCCTCCCGTTGCTCTAGTCTCTGTAGGGGTGGAAGTAGAGCTGGATCATGTTAGACTGTGGAAAGTACTTATAAAACAGCACACTGACAATTGCTATTATTAACACAATTGATCACTAAACTCTCATGTCTGGAAAAAAAAAAGGTCAAGGTTAAACAGACCCAGATTCTCCCAAGCTATCATAAGGATGATATTTTGGTGAAAAGTTTAATGATAGAAGGAATTTTGAATCTCTTTTAGCACTGCTGCCTTTCAGCTAACATATTCATTTATTTCTTTCAGTAGTGCCATTCGGTGCCTCAGCCTCCAACCACTAAGTTTTGAGCATTGTGGGAAAGGTCTCATTGGCATCACTTTTTGCCATTAAAACACTTCCCATCTGAATGCTGGCTGCCAAAGTATGTGGTATCCTGTGGAGCAAAAGGATGAGGACATAGATTGCAGTGAGGCTGAACAGTTTGCACTTCCTAACAGTGACACTAGACATCAATCTTTCATCAAGACAGCCCAGAACACAAGAACAAACGAGGCATTATCCAACCAAAAAAAGTGCAATCAAAGCATTTTCCTTGCAAGTTTCTCAAAGATGAAATTTACCGAGGTTGTCATGTTGGTTGTTTAAAGAAACAAATAAAAAGCAATGTATAATTTATAAGGTATATATTTATGAGGCTGAAATTATTTATAGCATAATGCTTGAGAATCATTTAGTTGCAGCTCAAAGTACTACGTGTGTTTCATGTTTTGCATGTGCATATCAGCTGGCCTTTAAAAGAATGCTAATTTGGTCACAGTTAATCTTCTTCACATGGTCTTCAGCATCAAACGTGACATCATTATAGGAAAACATGTTATGCAACTTTGAACACCAGGAGAATTGTTGATTTTTTTTTCCTGTTTTTTGTTTTGTTGTTTGTTTGTTTTTGTCATTTGAATAGGTTTCACATAGGTTGATCTCAAGAAACGACCGAATTACTAGGATAAATGTGTTAAAATCATTCTTTTGACCTATACTAATTTGTTGTGTTATCTACTAGTAGATTTGTGGCTACTCAAATTCACATTGTACTGCAAAGCTCAGAGATAAGGCAAGTTATTGTGGACTCATGGCTGTTAGATTTGTGGAGAAATGTTCAATGTGAGCCTTATATTTTGATCATATTTTTCTTTGTGATCTTTACCTGAAACCAAGTTAATTGATCTCCATTGCATGCACAATAACTTTAAAAATAATAGTTCCTGATACTAATGATATTATAAATTATTTGCAACAACTTATTTTAGGAAATATAGTTAAATACAAAGTTACTTTTATAGAGAGTTTTTTCCCCAATAAGATTGATGGTTCTTTATATTTGGCAGATTGAGTCCAGTTCAGAGTACAACCACTCATATTTGGAAAGGCAGAAGAGAGGGAGAGAGGGGGAGTGTTGAAGACTTGATTCACTTCCTTTGTATTTTACAAGCAAATAGGGTTAAACTGCAACAGAACTGCATGGGTAGCTCTATGTATTTTGATCATTTCTTTGTTTTTCACTTTGGAATTTTAAAATGCTTAGGGAGTTTTGTATATCCATATACTTTTTTTTTAATGTTGAAGCTTCTATAAAGAAAAGAAAATGATGTATCACATTTATATTTTCCTGACCTCAAAAATGTATCAGAATATATATATTTCCATGTAAAGATTAATTTTATAATGGGATGAGCTAAATTATGAGCAACTGAGATAACTCTAGTCATGACATCCTGAAAATCGTTAATAAATCTAAAAACAGCATCCAGGTGAATGGACTCCAAGTTTGATATGCTAATTTCAGGACCAGAGGAACAGCGGTATTTAAAATTTTAGAAACATGTCCATTAATATGAAAACTACCCCATTATTTTAGAATTTGACTTGTCAAATACAGTTTTTCAGTTTTTTCATGTACTGTTCCTTATGAATTTCTCTAAAATACCAAATCTTTTAAAAAGGAATATCGTATTTTATTATTGACCTTCACTAATAATAATAATAATAATATTTTTCTGTTACCTTTGCCATTTCATATTTTTCTTCAGATTTTTTCATATCTAATTGTTCCTTTAGTTACAAAACCAACTTTTAGGCCTATTTGATAGTATAGTAGAAAACATTATCACAAACTAATGTGAAGTCATTTTTAACATTTCATTCATTGGGAAATAATGGGTTTGTCCTGATTATGTGCTAAGCACATCATAATTATCTAAAGAGAGTCAAAGGATACAAAATGTTTTAAGATTTAGTTCCACTCTAGGGTCTTCCCTGACTGTTACCTCCCTTGCCTGGGTGGCCAAGATGATGGTGATGCCAGTAAGAAAGAACACCAAGGGTACAGAAAGCAAGACAAAGAGATTGTTTCAGGGCACAACATGTATAGAATCCTCACAAGGTATTCAGAGCCAGAAGTCAACGGAGACCTGTAGATGGGAAGTATTTGGAAGTCATCAACCTTTGGATAATTGGTTATCAAAGTACTTAAGTTGATGACATAAAATAAAAACAATGAGAATTCGGAACAAAGAAAAACAAAAGTTGGTTTCTTTAAGGTGGGTGAGAATAAGGGAAAGTCAGGGAAGTGCACTTGGCCTGGGTGAAGAAGCAGAACTGGGAGCAAGGGTGTTAGCAAAGCCCAAAGCGAAGCCTTTCCAGACAGAAGCAGTGGTTAAGTGTTTCAGGAAGTTCAACTAAGATGATATCTAAAAAGAGGTCTTTAGTTTTGGCCAAAAAGAGACCAATAATGATTTTGGAAAGAATTAAGTGATTTTAACAATGAGTTTAAGAATGAATGGGAGGTAAGGAAGTAAATAATCTGCTCTTTTAAGATATTTGAGATAAAAACAAATTAAGGAAAGAGAAGGTCAAAGGATCATGTTTTGCAAAGTGGAATGTTTGGATATGACTGAAATAGAGAGAAGAAGTTAGTCCATGTAAAGAAAAAAAGACAAATTTAAAAAGCATTGAATTTACTAATTAAAATACATGTATTTAGCAAATTAAATAGTGTCACGTGTTTATTAACTATTCAAATGAACCAGTTTTATTTGATAATCATTGGTTAAATAAAGAAAAAATATATGAGTGTCTATTATGCAAAAACACAATTGTAGGTGCTGTGGAAATGCAAAGATGGACAAATTAATCTCTCATTAAGAAGCTAATAAAATAAGCAGGATGCAAAGTAGCAGGGAACTTGTGATGTTCTCTGCTCAGAGTAATAAGCATTGCATAACTGTGTCTGGGGAGGACTAAATGTGATTTCCTGAAGAAAATGAAATATGCAGTGGTCCTTGAAAAGCGAATAACATTTTGACAGGTTGTACAAAGACAGGGGACCAAGGAAGTGTTGAGGGTGTTCACAAAGCACAGGGAGTAGAAGCTGCATGAGAAAGAGAAAGAGGCAGATACATATTTTCTTTGTGTAACATTCATGTATTATAAACTGTTACTCTTCTGATTTTACTTTAATCATTTAAATATGTAAAAACCGTGCTTAGCTTGCTGGTTGTATAAAGCATGGGGTGGGCTGGATTTGGCCCCTGACAGGCATTTGCTGACCCATAAACCAGCTTGTGAGCCATACAGGGCAGCACATCTGATACACAGACATCATGCAGTGAATATTTTCTGATTATGCTGAAGCAGGTAGGCCTCAATTTAGGGAAGTGGTTATTGGATAGGAAAGGAAGGATACATAGAAGTGATTGATGGAAGCCCATAGTAGCATCTTGATGGAGGTTAAAGGGAGGAAAAAGAGAGTGATGAAAGATACAATAGTCATATTACAAGATGGCGGGGGCGGGGAGACATAAAACATAGTCAGAAGATAATGAATTCAATTCATAAATAGCATTTGGATTTAAAGGTCATATAGCAAGGGGGTCATAGTCGGGGGACCTATGAAGCAGAATATGAGCTGACCCCGATGAGAATAACGGGAGATATGTTCCTGCATAACCACTCCCATCTCTCAATGACTAAAGGTCAAAGAGTATTACATGAGAATGTTTTCTCCAGTGTTACTAAGACTTCATAGGCATTGGTACCTCTTCTTTCATACATTCAGATTTAAGGTTACCTGGGAGGGAAAGAAGAAATGACAAAGTAACTCATCAAAGTAACATTCAGTTCTAAGATGTGTCAACAAGTAATAACAGAATGTGGAACAACAGTTCCCCAATGTACAAAAGGAAATCTATCAGGTGCAGATTGCTTCCTCAAAGACCAGTGACAGTGCTCATCTCTGTCAAAATGACACCATTCACAAAGGATAGACTGACTTACTCCAATGGAGACATTCAGTAATAGTGAATTCAGTAATATTGAATGTTGCTAACATGAAAGCCAGACCCATTTGCTATGACGCAGTAACATTTAGTTTCAAAACACAAGGGCTAATGGTAAGAGCAAAAGAAAGTCCTTATTATTGGCAAAGAGATCCTGGTAGGTGTTTATGGTTGTTGACAAGGGTAATCTACATCCATGAGGTTAATTAGAGAGAGAATGAAAACAGATTGCAGCCGCTTTCTAACTAATGGTTTTAGTGCAATTTTGTCCTGTTTCTCTTTTTCTGGACAATCCCCGGTGGTTTTGTTTCCCTGTTCACTTCCTTATGTAGCTCTCTTTTCAAACTTTGGAGGTTATTTGTTCTTGGATTCTGTGACTTGTGGAGACAAATTATACAAATCATTGTTCCAGACATAATATAGCAGAAGTTCACTGTGTTTCCCTGCAGGCGAGTATGCCACACAGGAGTGTCGTAGGAGTGCTTGCCAGTCCTAGCTGCCTGTATTGACATAAAGACCGTTATTCTCCCAAGATTTCTGCCCCATGACTGTGCTAGTAAGATCACTATGAATGCCAAATATGTGTCATTAAATACTCTGGAAGATTTCTTGCTTTTAATCTATGTAGACTCCTTAGAATCTAAATATATTATAAGATCAAATCACTAACTGCACCAAAACCTAAGTATTTTTTAACTTTTTATAACAGTTTTATTTATTAGAAATTTTAATGTGACACTATTACAAATGTCCCCAACTCCCCTCTTTACCCATCTCCACCCACCTCCACATCTGCCTCCCTTGGCCTTCACCACAGTATTGTCCGTGTCCATGGGGCATGCATACTTGTTCCTTAGCTAATTCCTTCCGGTCTTTATCCAGTCAACCCCAACCCCCTTTCTTTCTGGCACTCACCAGTCTTTTCATGTATCCATGATTCTTCCATCTTTCCTTCTGCCTTTGCATACTTCAGGGCTTCAGCGTCCTCCACTAAATATTCTGCATGTTGCTTGCAATTAGAGGGGAAAAGAGAGAGTTTGGAAGAGGCACACCAATTCCTTACCTCATCTTTTAAAAAAATATTTTATTGATTTTTTTTACAGAGAGGAAGGGAAAGGGATAGAGTTAGAAACATCAATGAGAGAGAAACATAGATCAGCTGCCTCCTGCACACCCCTGTAAATCTTTATTACAGTGAAATTTTGTTAAATATAATTTTAATTCCTAGACTTAAACGGGATTTAAAATAGAATAAAACTGACATAAATATGGATATATCAAAATTCTGAAATTTTAAAATCTTATTTTTAATTTTTGCATGCAAATGTGATAGGTAGTAATAACATTCTTATATAGTTTTAATTTTAGTATTTGTCCAAATAACTCAATAATAAGCATTACATTACTTCTTGCTTTTGTATTGTATAGAAACAGGTTTTGATTGAAAAGATTATATAAATTTTTATAGATTTTTTTGCATCATACTGAAAAGCTGTACCTTCTTTTATTTATTGGTTTAAATTTTGAAAGAATATAAATATGTAAATGGAGAATACTCATTTTAAAAATCTGCAGACTAGAATTTAAAAGCTTTTTAAAATGTAAATAAAAAATAAAAAATGTATTAAAGTTGTGATTACTGGAAAGATTAGAGTGTCAGTTTAGTATTTGTGACAATTTTAGAGCCATCATTTCTTACCTCCCATAGAGAGATGATTTAATATCTGCATGTTGCCAAACATACAGTTAAAAAGTGGAAATTTGGGGGGGAGGATGGTTGGGAACAGGGTGAAAAAGGTGAGGGGATTGGGAAGTACCAATTTTGTAGTTACAAAATAGTCCTGGGGATGTAAAGAGCAGCAAAGGAAATATACTCAACGATATTGTAGTAACTGTATTGTGCCAGGTGGGTACTGGGAATATTGGGGAACAATTGTCTAACCACTATGCTGTACACCTGAAACTAATACGAAATAATATTGAATGTAAACTGTAATTTTAAAAAATTGATTTTAAAAAAGTTTAGTGAACATTTTGGTTAATCCTTCAGATGGCTGGTTTCCATGATGCTGAACATCTGGATATTTAGTGTGTTGAGCAAAAATATGAAGATCCAGCCAACTTATTGATTTTATTCTCACTGAATCAACATTTTTAGATATATTTAGTAATTTGTGTTTTGGTATTAAGTGGACAAAGAACAGATTAGAAAAATATAACAATATCAGTCTCTACTCATTGCATAAATTAGCATATCAATTTTATCATCACACTTCTATATGCTTCTATAGGAAATGAATAAAATTGTGATGAAAAAAATTGATGACATTGCTAATTTATTCTAAGAGTAGAGAATAGGAAAATAATTGAGACTATATTCAATGTTATTCACATTCTCCAATTAGACATAAAGTTCGATAATTTGAGTATGTTACTTATTCTTTGTTTGCTTAACTCAACTTATTGAAATCATTTATCAATCATACTCATCTGTTAGAAAAAGAAGGAACAAACTTTTAAAGGATTTACATATTTGGTATCTTTAAATTCAAAGTGACAATTGTTTTCAATCAAAAGTTGAACAGTCCAGTCCAGTGTTTTTACAGTGTTGGATTTCTTGTAAAAGGCAATAAGGCAGTTGTTCCAATTCAAGAGGTTTAGCACCATCATTTAATAGGGTGTGTTGAGCTCCTTAATGTCTTTTACTTATTGGAAATTACCAAATATGTGCCATCTGAGAATACTTGGACCCAGTCACCTCTATTTCTAAAGGAGAAAATGTTCAGTTATGAAATAAATTAGTCATGGAGATGTAATGTGAAGCACAGGGAATATAGTCAATAATATTGTAATAACTTTGTATGGTGACAGATGGTAACTAGACTTACTGTGGGGAACATTTTCATATATATATGTGTGTGTGTGTGTATATATATATATATATATATATATATATATATAGAGAGAGAGAGAGAGAGAGAGAGAGAGAGAGTTACTGTGTATACCTAAAATTATAGGATATTGTATATAAATTACAAATTAATAAAAAATATGCAAGAGGGTAGTAAATGCATCAAAAATCACTGCTGAGAGAGAGAGAATAAAAATATTTCTCTCCTTTAATGAGACTTTTTCCTTTCCCCCTTTAATTTCATTTTTATTATTTCTAAAATTAAAATTTTGAACTAAAAGATTCTGCAGTTCTCATGTTCCACAGTCACCACACAATTTGCTAAATGTTGCATAGAGTGTTGCTAACATGCCTATCTTGGTGCCAAGCATCACTAACATTTTGCAAATATGCCTGTAACATTTTTTCCTTTGTAACTTGAGGAATTTCCAAATTCCGAATGCCTCAAAACCTCCTGGCCTATCCACTATTGAAAATTAAATAGCTATCTTATAGCTTTAAAAGTTCCTTGTAGACCTGTGTTTATGTCTCAGATTAATTTAAAGAGTTATTTCTCTCCATTCTATAGCTGACAAGATATGAGAGGAGAGACTTAATGTAGATATACTTTAGATGTATAATATCTATAGACTCTCTTTGTTTCTAGACCCTTACAAATTTCTCATCATTCTGAAAAATTTCTACAAAATTGTCCCTGTTCTTTGTTATATATACTAAAAATATTTTTTCACAAAACTCTCAAGACTATAAACTAGATTTACATCAAAATTAAAACTTTTGTTCTTCATAAGATAGTGTTAAAATATGAAAAGTCAAACTGCAAACTAGGAGAAAATGCTTGCAAATCACACACCTAGTAAAGGACTTGTATGCAGAATATATAACAACTTTTCAAAACTCAATAGTAAAAAATAACCCAATTAAAGTGTGGGTACAGATTTTCAATAGGCAGTTCAAAAAAGACTTATAGCCTTTAATTTGCATTGCTATAATGGCTGGGAATGAAACTAATTTGGACATTAGTACTGAGAATAAGGTTGAGGGGAATTGACCACTGTATTAGTTACCCACTGCGTGGTAACATACTAGTGGCTTTTCTCAGAGTTTCTGCGGGTCAGAAATCTGGGTACAGTTTACGTGAGTGCTGAGTGCTTCTGGTTCTAGGTCTTTTATGAGGTTATCGGTAAGCAGTTAAGCTGTCTGCTGACTGCAGTGTTATCTGAAGGCTCACCTGGGGAGGATCCATGTCCAAATTCACTTACATAGTTGTTGGCAGCATTCAGTTCCTTGTGGGATTTGGACTAAGGAGTTTAGTTTCTTGCTAACTGGTTAGTTTGGGGCACTCCTAGTTTCCCGCCCTATGTGCTTCTCCAAAAGGCAGCACAGATGACAGCTGACTTTCCTCAGACAGAGTTTGTGAGCATGTAAGAGGAAGCACCTAAGACATCTAGACACTGTCTTTTTATAACTTAATACCAAGAGTGTCATCCCATTGACTTTGCCAAAATCATATTCACTAGACTGTGAATCATTAAATCCAGCTCACACTCAAGAGGAGGGATTAAACAAGAGGATGAATACCAGTAGACAGGAATTATTGGGGACAATCTTAGAGGCTGCCACCCATAGGCAGCCCTCTGGACCTCAGTGATTCATATTTCTCCCACATTCAAAACATATTCACCTCTTCCTAGGTCCCCAGACTTTTATCCCATTACAATTGTCAATTCAAAGTCCAGAATCTTATCTTGATCTGTTTTGTATCTTGATTCTGACAGTAATTATACAGCTGTACTTGTTTGGTAAAAATGCATAGAACTGAATACTACAAGGGAAGGATTTCATTGTATGTAAGTTAAAGCTTAATTTTAAAAACTAGAAAAAAGTCAGGAATATAACACACATGAAAACACATAATACATTAAATTTTGGCCAAACAAATTGAATGATTGGCCAATGTATTAATAAAATACATTTTTACAAATCTACATTTTGGCAATGGAAAGCAGTAAAATTATTTCTAATTATATTATTGAATAGCCATAATAATATACCATATGTTTGTATAATAATAATTAGCTTGTAGGAAAAGAAATTTTTATTAACTACAACTTATATTCTTTTATAGAAAGTTTATTGCAATAATATGTTTCAGTTTACTATTTGTGTGTTTTGTTTTTTTTCATTAGAACAGACAGTTACTTCATCAAATAAGAATTAGGAAAGATGAACATTTACAAATGCACTATCAGCTTTTTCTGATATTATTTATAAAAGAACTATTATAATAACTTACAATAAGTTACATTTCATAAAAATTTTTATTTACTTCAAGAAAGCTGAATATAGTCTGTGAAAAAAAATCCCATATTCTTGTTTTCCCCCAATTCTGCAAAGTGACAGAGGTAAGGCAATAAGATCCAGTTACTGTACCCTGTTTATACAGCTGTACTTCATTGAATGAAGGCTTGTGTTACACACAGTTTGTGATAGGAAGTAAATGCTTTTAAAACAACTAAAGAGACAGGTCTTTGACCTCCACCTTTGTGGATTCTTTGTTCAGCCATTTAGCTTCTGTGGAGGTTATAAGGAAGTAGTTTCAATATATCTTATCACCCTCTAATTTAACCTCAGTTGGTTAGTTTGTCCCCTTGTGAACTCATACCATGGATGCATAATGATGACTTTTTTAAAACAAATCCTGAAAGTTCCAAAAAAAATGGACAGTGATTCTATTTGTGATGAAGTTTGTAAGTTATGGGCTCTGAAATAATGGGTGTGTTCTAAAAAGAAAATACTGTTTAGATTGCTTCAGGGGCTCAATCTGTAAGAAGTATTAAAAGATTTAGGACATTCATCAAATATATTACCTCTTAATAAATTTCCACATAACATCTAAAGTTATCAAGTGCCACAGGGTTCTTTGTGTATCTCTTATCTGTAGCTAGATAGCCTAGTTAATAAACCAGAGATTTAGGTTCTAGGTTATTTCAAGAATTATGCCTGGGAAGTTAGGGGTCATTATGGTGAAATAGTTCTTATTTGTATAAGAAGAATTTTCTTAATTGCTTGGGTAAAAATACAGGATCATATATGATAAAAAAAATGTCAACCAATCAGGATCTAAGTTACATATACTAGTAGATAGATGGTTTATAAATATACTTGCAAATACATGATTTTAATAGAAATGACTTTTGATAGGGATATTGATTCATAATTCTGTTCACAATGTTCTCATTCTCACAGAAATAAGTTCTTCTTATATCTCTGAGCTATCATTTGTTTAACAAAACTCTTTTGCCAATTTTGTTAGGTAACTCCTTTTCAGGTTCTCCAGAGAGCTTTCATTTCCTAGACAAATGGCTAAGAAGTCCACCCAGATTAAATATATAAGGTGCCCCCCAGAAAATGTATACACACACTTTGAAAAATTATAAAGGCAGTGTTTATTAAAATACATTTCATTTTCAAAATTGAGCTGCCATCTGTTATATATTTCTTGGAACACGGTGTATGTATGTATATATAATATGTGTTTATATAATATATGTTTAACATATAATATGTAATTAATATATAATGTATATGTGTAGTATATACAAATATATATGTAATTATTAATTTATAACACATGCAATATATACTATATGTGATATAGTTTATATATCACATATATACTAGTACTATATGTAATATAGCATATATGTAACATATTCATATATAATATAGTTATATATGATATAGATATACTTTTTATAAAAACCTCTAACAAATTATTCTGTCATATGCCATGAATTACAACTATTAGTATATGGCAATTGCAAAGAAAATTAACCCCAAATTTTCACTCACGTTCACTGTTCAGGTTCTTCTGATTCAGTGGGCAAAACTCATCCACTTGGTGACCTCTTGATGTATTAACTTATTTAAATTCATGACAACTTTAAGATACGTATATCACTACAACTCTCATTTTTAAATGATGGAACTGAATCCATAGTTTAGTCACAAAACTAATAAAAGGAGGAGTAGAATTTGAACTCATTTACCTGGCTTCAGGATCCCAAAGATTTAATTTCTAATCAATACTGACAGATATACAATGATCACATCACATGGTTAATTCTACCTCCTGTATTTGTAGCAAAGGACTAAATATAAGTTAGTTTAGCTAAGAACATAATTTTAAAATATTGAATATAATATTATGGGGCATTTTAATCTAATTTTGGTAGACAGTGAAAAATATGGACAGAATAAAACGTGTGGCCTTATTCTCATCTATGTCATCTGCTTAGGAGGTCATTGTATAGTGGCATGTTTATTGTAAAAAGAAATCAAGCAACTATCTGTTTTGTGTATATATGAATTTCAATGCATTAAGGGGTTAATTTGTATAATACTTGATGAAAATTACAACTTATGTTTCCTTTTTTATTACGAGCATAAAGCAATTATGAGGGACAATTTTAGAAATGGCATAGAGTTTTGGTAAAGCATGAAAAAAAAACTATGTAACTATTAGCTAATATACAGTATTTCTGTAAATAAAAATGAAACCTTAAATCCGAGGAACAAATATTATTTTGCTTTGCCTCTTATTTCAATAGACAAACTTTGAAATTTCTTAAAATGCCATCAGGAAATAATATTATGTAATATTTTATTCCAAAATATATGCAGCAGTTTCTCCCATCAGAGTATTCTTCTTTAATTAGAAATATGTTATCACATACTGAAAAATCATCACTATTCATTGACTATATTATTATAACATTACCAGTTAGTTTTTATGATCTGTCATATTGTAATATGTTAGCAAAGTGTAAATTTTGGAAGTCATTTCAGTTTGCTAGAGGCATTTAATTATATCATATACACTATACATGTTTATTGGCTATGTTTCAATTTTTTACTTATTTGTAATTTATACCCTCCCTGCTTCCAAAAGTGATTTGAGGCAGCTTATTTTAATTATAATTATATTGGCTAGCTTTTTCAGAGATGTTCCAGATTTTCTTCCTCACTCAACAGAGCAGCATACATAACTGAAAATGGAAGTTGCTTTGTTCTTATTCTCATGGCTCGTTTCAAATTATGTGTTTTGCAGAGGTTAATATTATGTGGGCTGCACACCAAACACACCACAGTTCTGAAGACTATAACTTATCCACAGCTCTGAGACAATCTTCCTTCCAAATATATACTTCCTGGGTAAGTTGTATGAAATTGAATAAATGTGATAATATAATTCATTTTTAAAACATCTCAGCTGTTTCTATTTCCTCTGAGTAAACTAATAAGGTGTTTTTGCTAAAATCCTTCTTTCTCCCCTCTAAGTACAGACACTAAAATGAAGCAAGTGGTGCTTTCCAATGACAGTCTTTTATTTAACTGATAAAACTCACCCTGGGAACAAGGTGAGAAAGTGGCTGTCTATTTTTTATTTGCTATTAAATAAGGGAAGTGCTGGATCGACAATGTATCTCAATTCAAATATATACAAAAAATTTATTACAAACTTTTAAAAGTGTTTTTTTAAAAATGAGTTCCCATTTCTGAATGTCTCAGGGAAATCTACTTAAACCCTTTGCTTTTTATCTACTTATTAGTGCAGTTAGTATCATGCTCAACAAAAAGTTTGGCTCTACAATATTTTCCCACAATGAAATGATAACACCAATGAATACCACAAACAGCCCCTCATTCGAAGGTTCTTCTGATTCACTGGGCAAAACTCATCCACTTGGTGACCTCTTGATGTATTAACTTATTTAAATTCATGACAACTTTAAGATACGTATATCACTACAACTCTCATTTTTAAATGATGGAACTGAATCCGTAGTTTAGTCACAAAACTAATAAAAGGAAGAGTAGAATTTGAACTCATTTACCTGGCTTCAGGATCCCAGATCTTAACCTGTACACTACATCCTCTTCCACATGCCTCTGTATTGTCTTTCACTTATGTTATCTCATTGGATCCTCACAAATAGGCCCATGCCGTGCTAGATCAAATGTTACTAATGTCAGGGAATCAAATATCAGTGAGGTTAATTCCAGAGCTAGTAAGTGTTACAGTCCCATGTGTTAAACCAGATGCCCAAATAGATAGAAAAATATACTTATTGGCATGTGTTCTTACTCAAACATCAGAATAGGCAAAACAAATCTGTAAGGCGGGATGGTACTAATAGGTTTGCTGAAATGGATATTAAAAGTAATCCTCACCGCTGCTCCCAATTCCACATACTTGCGTTATAGCTTGTATTAATTTCCTAGGGCTGCCATAACAAAGTACCACACACTGGGCTGCTTACAACAGAAATGTATTGTCTCACAGTTTGAAGGCCAGAAGTCTGAAATCAAAGAATGGGCATGGCCATGGTCCTTCTGAGCTCTCTAGGAAAGTTGCTGGTCTAGTCCCCTTTCCTAGGTTCTGAGAGTTCCTTGGCCTTGGGGAGCATAACCCCAGTCTTCGCATGGCCATCTCCTTGTGTCTGTGTCCATATTTCTATTGATTTTATAAGGAGCCCACCCTACTCCATTAATACCTCATTATAACTAATTACATCCACAATGACTATTTCCAAATAAGGTCCCATTCTGAGGTATTATGGAATATGATTTTGAGGTATTAAGGGATATGGATTTCAACACATGAATTTTAGGGGCACATAATCCATAACACAACTCTAAGCGGGTGTGTAAAAGAAGGATTATATAGACTAGAGGCCTGATGCACAAAATTCGTGCAAGGGGCACGGTCTCTACCATTGCTGTGGCTGCCTCGGCCCCCACCACTGTGGCTTCATCCGGAAGGACGTTCGGAAGGATGTCCAGTCTAATTAGCCTATTATGCTTTTATTATTATAGATACATACTAGTATACATACTAGTATTTTTCCCATATCCTATAGCTTGTGCTGAAAACTCTGGATGATTGAAAATGGAAGAAAATTCTACCTATTTCATTGCTGCATAGCTCAAGACTGGTCTAGGGTTCCAATGAATGGTGCAAAGAACAGGCCCCTGATGGAAAGAAGGGATACTGCCCACCCCTCCTTCTTAAGAAATAGTGGCATTAATGCAAAGTTTTATTATCCTGTACAAAATAGGCTGAATATCAGACTGATTAAAATAATAATCTCAAAAAACTTTATTCTCTCCTAATTTATGTATTTCTCTTTGCATAAGGATAATAATCAGAACTATGATACCTGCATTTGGGGGAAGAATGCCTCCATGAGAGGATGCAACTGTATTTCATGTTGCTCCAGGGAAATCAGTGCCCTTGGTGAATTAATCATTTGAGGAATCATCAGAGGAAAATTTTTATCAAAGCATAATAGATTTATTTTAGAACCGAGAGAAATCTTGGAAAAACTATATTTAAATCATCCATTTTGAAAGCTACCAAAGAATCTCAGGAGCCTGCTACACCATGCAGTGTTGAACATTGCTGGTTGGAACTTGAGTTCAGATATCTCAGTCCAGTATATGGTCATCTCTATCCTCATTTCACTGTATCTTCTGTCCCATTAAGTCAATGCATCCAAAGTTACAGATTGGAGAAAATCTAAGTGAGATGCAGGTTCACACCTATTTATTGCAGGAATAAATTCCCTTTGCAACCTCATATCATGTGGTCAAGGACACAGAAAAATAACATGCTGGTTAAGAAAATGAACATTGGGAATGCATTACAAGCTGCTAATTTTTTTTTGGGGGGGGGGGTGTGGGTGGGGGTGGATTCTGAGGACTTGTAGTTCAGGAAATGAAGGTCTGTATTGTAAATCAGCATGGATTCCTTTCTAGTATTTGTAGGTCCGTTTGAAGATAACATAGATGGTTTAAGGGTCTGTGAAAATTAATAGTCTGTGATAGGCCTTTCTGGACATTAAAGTCAAAGAGCAGTAATCAGGTATCTATTTTCTTTGACTCTTTTATAAGATTCTTTTCATCCAACACTGCTACATAAGGCATGTAATTTGGTAGTTACTAAGGTAACAGTGTATTTTAGAACAAATAAATGGGTCATGTCATTGAAGATAAAATTGATTTGTGAAATGAAAAGCAAAATTAAGCTTCAGAGGGCTTTTCTTTGACAGTACTGTGAAAATTAGGGTGGTAGATCTGGCATTTAAAGTAATGAAAGATAAGAATTCAATTTTTAAAAATTTCTGACCATACTTTTTGCATTTTTAGCCAGTTTTAAGCTTAGATTTAATATTACTCATCCAAAAAGAGCTGCACTTTTAAGTGAGTATCATTTTAAGTGAGGCTTATTTATTGGTTTTGCATGCTACTTCAATCTTTCATTACACATCTTAATTAATATAATGCCTTAAACATGATAGTCTCTCCACTTTGCAAATAATAAAATACGTCTAGACCCATGGATATTGTGTACTATATAACAGTGTAGGGATTAACATTTTGTTTTCTGCCAACTTTATAATAAAATACCTGAATGGTGCAATTGTATATTGAAAACATAGCTACAGAAGTGCTGGAAAAATAAAAGAATGGGTAATGTCAAAGGAATACAGGCGCCAACTTGAAAGAGCTCCCCTGGTCCCAATCTGGAACAATTTGAACAACAAAGTATATAATGTACTGTGGAGTTACAAACCAAAGCATAAATGTCTGTGAAATTGGTCCATAATGATATAGATAAACTAGAGGCCCAGTGCACGAAATTTGTGCACTCGGGTGGATGGTGGTCCCTTAGCCAGGCCTGCACCCTCTCACAGTCTGGGAGTCCTCAGGGGATGAGGGCTTCTGGCTGAGCGGCACTCCAGAGTGCACTGACCACCAGGGGGCAGCTCCTGCGTTGAGCATCTGCCCCCTGGTGGTCAGTGCGTGTCATAGCGACCGGTGGTTCTGCCCTTTGATCAATTTGCATATTAGGCCTTTATTATATAGGATGATTGACTAAATAAATAAATGGGAACAAATAAATAGGAGACAAATTCCCTTAAAGAATTATAAATAATATATGTAGATATGGTCCCAGTTTAGGAAGTGGAGCTTAATGCCTCCCTAGCCCTGACTTTTGAGTGTGGCCTGTGCTTAGTAAGTCTTTTAGTAAGAAAGAGTATGGAAAAGGGGACAGAGGGTTGGGTGGAGAAACTTGGCAAACACAATCTCAGATCAAAGTAACATCCTGGGAAATGTCTTGTTGGTAGCATTTACCCTTTGATAAAATGTGATAAAAAGGTTGTCTTGATAGCATATACCATTTGACATACTATGAGAATGGCCTTTTACCCCTGTGGTATTCATCATCAAAACCCTAACCCTCTAACCCCAATCAAACCAAAGAAAAGTGTCAAACCCAATTTGAGGGACATTCTAAAAAATACCTAACCAGTACTCCTCAAAAGTATAAAGGTCAGAAAACTAAGGATTATCTGAGAAACTGTCACAGATCAGAAGAGGCTATCCTATCTAATAAAGAGGGAATATGCTAATTGACCCTCATGTCATCACAAAGATGGCAGCGCCCACAGCCAATAAGGAGGGAATATGCTAATAGACTGCCCCGCCCTCAAAGATGGTGGTGCCCACAGCCAGTAAGGAGGGAATATGCTAATAGACTGCCCCGCCATCAAAGATGGTGGTGCCCACAGCCAATAAGGAGGGAATATGCTAATTGACTGCCCCGCCCTCAAAGATGGTGGTGCCCACAGCCAATAAGGAAGGAATATGCTAATTGACTGCCCCGCCCTCAAAGATGGAGGCACCCACAGCCACAAGATGGTGGCACCCAGTCCCCTCAGCCGCACCAGGGCAGCAGGCGTGTGACAAGGCCGGGCTCTCCCCCAGTCCCCTCAGGCCCCCAGCTGCCCAGGGCCGGCCCGAGGTGCAGGCAAGCCTCGGATGGTGGCTGCCCAGCCACCCTTGACCGCCCAAGGCTTAGGTAACCAGGACCGGCAGAGGCTTGCGCTGCCAGCAGTGGCAGCAGCAGAGGTGTGATTAGGGCATCACCTTCCCCTGATCGATGGGTCACCTTCATCCCTGAGGGCTCCCGGACTGTGAGAGGGGGCAGGCCAGGCTGAGGGACCCCCCTCCAAGTGCATGAATTTTCATGTACCTGGCCTCTAGTAAGATATAAAGATGCACCCTGGAAGAAATCCTAAAACAGAAAAAGAACATTAGAAAAACAAGCAAACCAACAACTAATGAAATCTAAATAAGATGTGGAATTTAGTGGCATTTAGTTAAGAGTAATGTACCAATGTTGGTCTCTTAGTCTGTACATCACAATACCTTGATACTTCATTGTACTTGCTGTTATTATTGCCTGGAGAATTATTTTCCCTTTATTTCTGTTATATCCTTCAATATTCAATCCATTCGTCTCTTACAGATGCCTTTCTAACTTTGCCCAGGTTGCTTTTTGTTTGTTTATTCCATAAGACGCTTACATATCTCAATTATAGTACCAATTACTGTACATAGCATGAATACATGAAATAAAAGGTGTATAGTTGTCAAAAAGCAATTTGTCAAAGAAAATATTTTGCTAAGCTGAGTAAGACCGATGTGAAACTGATAATGGCACAATCTATAAAATAATTCAAAGCTGTCATTCATTTAAATATTTTTCATTTAATAGAAATTTAGAGCATAGGTGAGATACTTACATTAAAGTTAATATATTTTAACATACTTGTGATACATGAAGCTATTGAATGGGAAATAGTTAACTACATTTAATTAGCTGAGTATTCTCTTAAAAGCATAGGAATTTAATGATAAATGCATTAGTTTAAATAACTAACTTTTAAGTAAGTAAATTTTAAATGTAATTTTTTAGCTCTGTAGTATCTCTCAATCATTAAAATAGTTTTTTTCCTAGGTTGGAATTATAAAATATGTTTATATTATATTAACAATGTAACAAGAAGTAAATTTTAATTGCCATCAGAGGAAAGAAATATAGTTTTAATATCAATTAGTGTAAACCTTTATTAAAACATTTACTACTATAAATTAGAGAATATGTAAATATATAATACTATTTTTGAGCATAATTTAAAAAATATATTAATTACATCTTACCTAATAATAGACAAACATGTAAATTGACCATCCCTCTTATATGCTCACCAGCCAATCAGGAGAGTATGTAAATTAACCCAACAAAGATGACGGTTAATTTGCATACGTAGGCCGAAGCGGCAGAGCGACAACTGAACTGAAGGTTCCAGCCAGAGCGAAGGCCTGGGTCCCGGGTGCCGGAGGAAAACCGGTGCCGGCAGCCAGGGGAAGGGAAGGCCTATTGCATGAATCTCTTCATGCAACGGGCCTCTAGTTTAGAAATAATAGATAGCAATTTACTAAGAATAAATAAATCTGGATCACAGCTGTAGCCTAGTTATGAACTAGCTTTGCCACTCTGAATCAATCAATGTTTCAATCACAGTGATTTTGTACATGAAATGGGACAGTTAATATTTGCTCTGCCTTGTCATACTGTTATTTTGAAGATCACCTTCAATAAAGAATGTGGAAATTCTTTGAACTATATCAAGTATGATTCACATGTATAATATTGTTTTTTATTACATATAAGACTATAGAGCAGCGGTTCTCAACCTGTGGGTCGCGACCCCTTTGGCAGGGGTCACCTAAGACCATCCTGCATATCAGATATTTACATTACGATTCATAACAGTAGCAACATTACAGTTATGAAGTAGCAACGAAAATAATTTTATGGTTGGGTCACAACATGAGGAACTGTATTTAAAGGTCCAGAAGGTTGAGAACCACTCTTATGAGGAACTTTTAGTGAAATCTAAGATCTCTTTATTACATCATACTTCCTGCCAAACTACATAAACAAAGACTTTTTCATTATGCGGAAGTTGGAGTTATATATTGACAAATGTGAACAAATAAAAGACGCAAGAAGCTAACAACTTTGACATAATACAGTCAAATGCATTTTGGATAAAATTCTAATAACTCTTATGTCACAGGAGGAAAGCATGCCTTGACTCCCCCCACCCCCCATGAAGTAAAGAAACAAAACGTCTCTCAGACCTTGTACCGTGTCTCAGAACTCCAAGGCATGCCTTCTTCTCCGAGACTCAACCATTCAAAGCCAGCTAATAAGAAAGTTCATGCCCACATAGTAAAATAAGTGAAGCCCTCTGCCGGTTTGTGTCTTGACCATTTTCAAAACCCTTATTCTGTAATGAATCAGGAAAATTACTCTGTAGTTTACCAGGAAAATTTGAAATTTGATAAAAATTAAATTATTCTGAGTTTCAGTGTTTTTCTTTATGGAAATCTGCTAGTTATTTGTGGTCCTTATAAAGAAGGCTAAATAAGGGGACTCATAGTGAAGAACTGTACATAAAACAGCATTATCCTATTGTCACTTGTTTTTTGTTAATCCTCACCTGAGGATATTTTTCCATTGATTTTTTTTTTTTTAGAGAAAGTGGAAGGGAGAGAGGGAGAAAGGCAGAGAGAATCATTGATGTGTCTCACATCGATTGGTTGCCTACTGCATGTTTCCGGACCAGGGCTGGCCATTGAGCCTGCACCCACCCCTAACCAGAATGGAACCCAGGACCCTTCAGTCAGTGAACTGACACTCTATCCACTGAGCCAGACCAGCTAGGGCCTATTGTCACTTTTAAACAATGTACAACTGGCTGAAATATTTAACTCCTTTTACATGCTCTTCTTATTTTGAGAAGTGCATCCATTCACTTTTTCCCCCACATACAGTCTTGACTGGTGGAGCCAGTCATGGTGGCAGAGGTAGGGGATATAATGAGAAGACATGAACTTCTGTTCTTAAGGTGATTGCTGTCCTTGGAGGGATTCACGCAGGTCAACAGCCTTGTAATATAGTTTATTAAGGTTCCAGAGAGAAGTGTCTGCTCTGATTACCCAGGGAAGCATCACGAAAGAAAGGATGCTTGACTCCAATCTGTAAGAAGTGTAGTATTTTGCCTTGGATGGTGTTGTAAATGAAACAATACTGTAGAAAGAGTATCTGTGAAAACACAAAATAATGAAAAAATATGATAAATTTAGGGAATGACAAATAAAATGTATGGTAGGTATATTAGTTTTCTGGGGCTGCCATACAAAGTTCCAAAAACTGGGTGACAGAGAAATTTATTGTCTCACAGTTCTGGTGACTGAAAATCTGAGATTAAGGTGTCGACAGGGTTGGTTCCTTCTGGGGGCTGTGAGGAAAAATTAGTTTCATTCCTCTCTCCTAGCTTTTGGGGGGTTGCTGGCAATTTTAGGTGTTCCTTGGCTTGTAGATTCATCACCCTGATCTCTGCCTTCATCTCCACATGGCTTTCTTCTTATGTGCATGTATGTCTCTGTGTCTAAATATCCCCCTTTTTATAAAGAAACCCGTAATTGAATTAGTACCACCCTAATTACCTCATTTTAAAAAAATGTATCTTTATTATTGAATGTATTACAGATATCCCCCTTTCCTTCCCTCCCCATTGACCTCCTCCCCCCTGCCCCCTCCCCCCCAGGCCTTCACCACTCTATTGACCTCCATAAAGATCCTATTTTCAAATAAGGTCACATTTGTAGGGAGTGGGGGTCCTATGTCTTCTTGGGGGTCACAATTCAACACGTAACAGTATGAGTATGGCTAGAGTACAGGATGTATAAGAAGGTGGAATGAGCAAAAGAGGAAATGGATATACCCGTAGACATGGGAACAGAATGATGGACCTAAAGCACTTATTCCAAAAGTACAATTTAAGATGTGTTTTAATGATAGAGATCACTACTTTCTATGCGCAACCAGAGAATTGGGTTCTGTGTCACTATTAAACATAGACATAAGAAATGTGGAATAGTTGCTTGATGATTCAATCTTTTGTTTCTCAGTTATGAAGGAAAATTGTTGTCTCTAAAGTAATATTATTTGAAAATGAGAATCATAGACGTGCAGATATTAGTAACATTAAACTACTTTATTAAAATAACATAGACATTAGTCCTGGAGCTTAGAGATACTTTTTCATTTTTAAAAAATTATTCACTGAACTTCAACCTTTATGCTTAGCAGCTTATTCATGGGCAGCTTTCCTCTCTCAGTCTCTGCTTTTTCTCTCAGTTGTCATGCTTCGTGGCTTTATTTCCTACTTCCCTCAACCTAATTTCCACGATTTTGGACAGCAGTCCCTGCCTTCGGTTACATCTGCATTGAACTCCCCAAGCTGTGCTTGAATCCGGTCACCCACCTACTTCACTCCCACACTCTGACTGTTGAGCGCCATGGTGTCCTCTAGCACCAGCTGGGCAGTGCAGTGCTCCTCAGTATACGGCTTCCAGATACAGCTGAGCTGTCAGTGCTGCTCACCAAACTGTACACAGGAGCCTTCTGCCTGCCTGGGAGAAGCCTTTCCAGAACTGCTGTCTCTTCTCCACTGCTGTCCCTTTCTGTCAGCCAGTGGATGTATCTTAAACTTCACAGAGAAATGTGAGGTTTTCCCACTCTCTAATTACTGTTCAGGTATCTTCATTAAGATTTGTGAATTTGTAAGTACATGTAGTTTCTTACCTCTAATTTTTTTTTAATTTCACTGGTTTCTTTTTACTGAATTTTTACATGGCTACTATAAATTTAAAAAATTACATATGTGGCTCACATTATATTTCTATTGGAGCTTTTCTCATGTAAGTACATACATATGTACCTCATTCTTTTTTTATTGTTTAAAGTATTACATATCTCCATTTCCCCCAATTGACCCCCCCCCTCCAGCCACTCCCACCCCCCAGGACAAGCCGCCACCACCCCAGTGTCGTGTCTGTTGGTTATGCTAATATGCATGCTTACAAGTCCTTTGGTTGATCTCTAACCTCCTCTCCCCTGCCTTCTCTCTGAGGTTGGATGGTCTGTTCAGTGTTACCTTGTCTCTGGATCTATTTTTGTTCATCAGTTTATATTGTTCATTATATTTCACATATGAGTGAGATCATGTGATTTTTATCTACTTTTATAGAAAATGTTCACCTCTCTTCCGCAGGTCTAGTCCTTAGATTGTGACATTGCTTCTATCTTAGTTCTTTTCTGGGACTTTGTCTGATCAGCTGCTTTTGGCATTTGTCCCTCTTCTTCCCAGCTGGTTCCTTCTGAATACACCATAAATATATTAACATCTTCCACATTTAAAAATTAAATCTCCTTGCTCATCCACATGTTCTTTCCAGGGAATACCTCCAGCTCACTCCTTCCTTGTTCAAGAAAGAAATAAGTAATATCTACTTCTATTCCATCAGTTTCTCTGAGTGATTTTTAAACTTACTTAGATCTGGATTCTAGACCTACTGCTCCACTGATCCACATCTGCAAATCCAGTGTCATTTTTAGTTCAATTGATATTTGCACAACAGATTTGCTTACTCAGCAGCTTCCGTGGGATATACTAGTACTACAAGGACTCCAACAAAGCATTTCCTAAGTTGAACTTTATAACCTTTTCTTCCTCCTGTTCGGTGTTTTGGTGAATGTCGTGCAAAAAACAAGCCAGAAATCTGGGTGTCTTCTGATATTCTTCTGTCCCTCTAATCTTCCATGTTTAAATAGTTAGATCTCCTTTAGTATTCTGCCTCTCCCTCCCCAGTGCATGATCTTTCACTGGGCTATTAAAATAGATTTCAAACCCGTTTTTATATCTCTGACAAGCTTTAAAAACACCATTAACTGCACCTTCCTGGCCTCAGATAAATTCAATATCCTTAGAATGGCATTAAAGGGCTTTTCCTTTGGTTTGACTGATGTCTAAATTATCTTTATCACAGACTCCCTGATGAAAGATGTGGAATGTTTCTTCAGAAAATTGCACATTCCCTCATGAACACAAGCTTACACTTTCTTTTGGTGATAGCAAGGATGTTCACGGACTCCTTGAGATCTTTATATGAGTGCCATGGTCCCAACCAGTCTCTTGCCACATTCCCCAATACCTTCAGCAATGCCAAAATACTTACGTTTCCCCCTAAATGCCATATTGTTCCTTGCTCAGAGTACCCCTCACAAAACCCCACCTGCCTCCTTCAATTGAAGAATAGACTAAAACACTCATCTTCTCTCTCCTTTAGCCTGAGGTCACCCTGAGGCTTATTATCATTCCTCACACACACACAGGTCTGGGTTATTCCTTTCCTTTAAGCAAATTAGCCAGTCAGAGAAAGATAAGTACCACATGATCTCACTCATATGTGGAATCTAATGAACAAAATAAACTGATGAACAAAATAGATCCAGAGACATAGAGGCATGGCACAGACTTTTGAATCTTAGAGGGAAGGTGGTGTGGGTAAGATCAACCAAAGAACTTGTATGCATATTTGCATAACCCAGGGACATAGATGATAGGGTGATGAAGGGCTGAGGCTGGGTTGGTGGGGTGATCTAGGGGGTCAGTGGGGAAAATAAGGAACATATATAATATTTTCAACAATAAAAATTAATAAAAATAAAATTCAATTATAAAAAAAGAACTTACTAGATATGACTTTTATCAAAAGATAATAAAATAACCTATGGTAGACCAGTGTAACCTTAAGAACCTTGGAGTGAGAATGACATGAGTTTGGATGCGTGTCAGAAATTGATATATTTGTTAAATAGTATAATGTCTCCTGGCAGGTTCTGAGAGTTTAAGTTTGAAGAAGGAGAAATTTATTCTGTCAAATTAGTACCATTTGAGGCTTTCTGATGGAAGGAGCATTTAAATTGGTTTTAAAAACTATAATTTGGGAATGCAAAGATTGGAGGTAGAGAAGATGAGTGATAATCCTCAGATCTCGATGACATTTACTAAGCTATAGAAATTAGAATTTTGATTATATCATTAGATTCTTTTTACAGTACTATGTTAATCACAAGAATTTAAATTTCATGTGATTCATGTCACTCCCTGACCTTACTTCCTTTCTTTATTTCTTATTAGAAAGGTGATTTTCTGACATTCATGCTGAGTTCATTTTTCTAATTGTCAGTTCATATATTTAATGATTTGTAAGAACTGAGACATTGTTTCCTCAAGTGTGTTTTTAGGAAATCCAATCCTACGGAAACTTATTAAGAAAGTATTCTATAGGGTAACAGGCTTGTGGTTGACGACAGAGTGGTAAAGGCTCTGAGAAGTTCTGCGCTGAACTCCATTTGTTTAACTCACCGCTTCACAATTTATTTGAGCATAGAACCCCCTTTTCCATAACGGCTGTTACTATCTCAAAGGATTATTTCTCCATACTTTGGGGTATTATAATGAACCATGAATATTCATCTGGTATGCACTCTCTTTCCAAATAGACTATTTATTAAGCATCCAAGTTGTCTTACATTTTTACTCACAGCTTAAAGATTGCAAAATACTCCTTAACTCAGAGTACTTATATCATATGTCATATATGTGTTTAAATAGTTTTTTGAACCGATTGTAAGAGAACTATTTTTATATATTACAAAAAATTCATATTACAGTATCACAGATCTTTTGGAACCAAAATGATGGCTAGATTTCAAATGGTTTTCCTCTTCACAATACATTTGAGGAAACCGAAGCCTCGAGAAATTTAAGAACTTTGTGAATGTCATAGAGAGATTCTGTAGTAGAACCAAAGCTTAAAAGTGCATATCTTGAAGAGCCCAATACTTTTTTGTTGCTCACTAATCTAATTAATTGCCTATTGATGCATTTATAAATGATAAAATTGATCTTGTTTGATCAGAGAAATGACAGTTGAGATTTTTCATGGCTTAAGTTTAGAAACAGAAGCCAGAAGAGTTTATGTAAATGACCAATTTCTACTGCATACTCATTACTAAACATTGTTGAAATATATTTGGCCTAATTGAGAACAAAACCTTTAAAATAATTTAGAAATAAAAATTTAACATTCAGAAGAAATATTTTAAAATATCTAGAATGTTGGAAATATTAACTCTACAAAATACAAAACATAAAGAGGAAGTCAGCTTCTTTTTATTCCTATTTGGTTGTTTAGTGTTTTTATTTAATAAGATGTTTTCCTACAACATGAAACCACTCTTGGGGATCAAAGTCATTAGGAGAATACAGCAGATTGTGCTTATTAGTTGATTCTAACCAGCTCTGCGGTTTAAGCATAATTTGGTTTTTTTAAGGCAGAGAGATTTCCATCCGTTAGGAAATATTCAACTTTAAAATTTGTTTGCACTATGGCACTATATCATAGCCCCTGACTTGCTAACTTTGGAAAAATTAGGATGTATTGTACCCTCAATCAACCACATAAAAACAAATTTAAAAGGGAAAATTTATTTTACCCTCTCTTGATAAAAAAATCACTGTTTTATTATAATTTTATGTTACTACTAAAAATGCCAGGGTATAATACATACAGACTTTGGGAGCTGTCGAGGTATGAAGACACATGATCCTGCATTTCTTTTACTTAAAGTAAGTGTTTGTGTCTGTATAGAAAATCTCTTTAAGTCCAGGAAGCACATCCAGTCTTTTAAGGATTAAGGATATAACACACCACGTATGGTATTTTAACTAGACAACATGAAGTGCAAAGTAGCTCTAATATGTCTCCAACTTTATCACCATGTGGAAAACTAATGTTGCAAACTAATGTTGCAAAGTCAAACATGACAATAAAACATAAGAAATAAGGTAAATTTGTGAAAGAATAAGATATATTTGCTGAAGTGTATATTCAGATGTTGAACCATTAGTAACAGTATGTTGAGAAATCATATGTGCAAATTTAAAAATTTTTAATCTTTCAGATATTCTACTCTCCCCTGGCCCTCTTTGTACCACCTTCGGTATATGCTGTTCATCTTCAGTTCAATCTCCTCTACCAGTTTTGGATCCACACAGAGGTAAATCCTTTTATTTTATATATTTTTTAAGTTTTATATCTAACTAGCCTGCAGCAATGTCCTGGAAATCCACTAGCAGCTGATTTATTGTGTAAGAAAATCTTTGTCTGCATTCTTTAAGGAGAAACATCTGTTCATTTTTATTCCTTTTTACTGAATATATATTGCAAAGTTTATAAGAAGCAATGAGGCCAGTTGGTCTCAATTAAATAAAACCATTTTTGAACTATTAAGTACCAAAACATTTTAATACTTTATTCAATACAATATCTTCCTGTATTGCAGTTTATTAAACATTGTTTGCCAAAAGATGTTGAAATTTATTTTAATATAAAGATATAAATTTATATATAAAATTTATGTGTTTCTAAATATATGTGATATCTACATATAAATATTATTTAAAAGTTATTCTATAATATAATTTAGTATTATATATTAGTATTTAATTACATATATAAATGTATAATATTTACATATCATATAAGTGGTAAGTTCTTTAAAATTCCTTGACAAAATTTTAATGCCTAAAAAATTATAAAAATATTTTTTGTTTGGAAATCTTGCTTTAATTTTAGAGTTTGAATTTTATTTAAAAGGTGTTAAATATATTGTTAGGGTAGGTTTTTTCCCACCAGAAAAATGAATAAATATAATTTTTTGAGTCTTCTGTGATATCTCAAATTGTCAGACTTGAATGTTTGCAGAAAGATCATTATGGAACTGATTGGTTTATGAACTATTGTACTGAACGGGTTGTTAAGTACCACAAAAATCACAGACCCAGAAAAATTCTTACGTATACACATGAGAACCCTTTCAAGCATTTGGTATTTATTAGAGGTCTTTTGAAGTTCTATAGGAAGCACATTGACAGGTGTTGCAACTGGTTGAACAATACCGCAAATCACAGTTGCATTAGATGCCAAAGCTTGATGCAACAAAGGGCATTATTTCATTAATCTGCAGTATTTCATGCTACTGACTTGCTTGGAATAAAGAGACTGTTACCATGACTTTGGGCATATGTGGCATTATTAGAAGATCTGTTATGAAATAGCATTGGATTTTATGGTAGTTGACATACATCAAACAGTCAATATTACAACCATCTGAAAGAGTTGTTGAGGTCAATTCTGACTCTAGAGGTCAAAGACCAAATTTGTTTAAATCATTGAGGGAAGCTTTCTGATGATTTACATGGAGGGGTTAAAGGAGAATTACATTTTTATAACAGCTCTGCTCCAGGTCATGCCATGTGTTGGGTTCACGAATTAGTTTGGATACAGAACAATGGTGCCTAAGTAAAGTCTGCCTTTTCCTGTGTCCCTCTAAGGATCATGAGCCAGGGCTTGAGTACCATCTCAGGAAGAAAGGGAGAGTGGAGGAAAGCCATTGATGAGGCATTTCTTTCAAGCTCAGAACTTCCAGGTGGCTTCACTTCCAACTCAAAAGCAATGCATCAGAACTCTCACTTGTACATCATGCTTTTGAACGTACTTTACAATGTGTGCTTACTACAGTTGAGGTGCACAGGAAGCAAGAGCACACTTTCTGAAATTAAGGTTTGGATCTTGGAATTTTAAATTATATTACTAGCTGTGAATATATTTATAAGGATTTTTTTGCAACTGTGTATTTAATTACATTTATTGCTATAGACAGCATATTACCATTTGTTTCCAAATCTACACTAATAAAAGAGAAAAATGGTAATTGGCGTACGACCGCTACCCTTCCCATTGGCTAATCAGCGTATCCTTATGCAAATTAACTGTCAGCCAAGATGGCGGCCGGCAGCCAGGCAGTTGGAAGCGAACGTGAGGCTTCCTTGCTCCAGGGACTGCAGACTCCAACGTTCCCCGCCTTGCCAGACTCTGAGCTGGCAGTTTGAAACATTCTAACAAATATAGCCGGCTGGGATCTCAGAGCTGAAGTTATACATTGTTTCGATTATAGAACGGCAAACAAACCAGCAGCGGAAGCCTCAGAGCTAGAGCCAGAGCTAAAGCTGGCCCAGAAGAAAAAAAAAAAAGAAAAAAAGGAGTGGTTGGGAGCTTCAGTCAACAACCGCCAGCCTGAAAGCAGCCCTCAGCCCCTCACCCAGACTGGCCAGGCACCCCAGTGGGGACCCCCACCCTGATCCAGGACACCCTTCAGGGCAAACCAGCTGGCCCCCAGGCCTCTATCCTATATAGTAAAAGGGTAATATGCCTCCCAGCACCAGGATCAGCGGAGCCGTGAGGCCTCCTGGCACCAGATCAGCGTGACAGGGTGCAGCGCCCAAACCCCCTGATCGCCCTGCGGCTCTGTGTGTGACAGTGTGTGGCGTCCCAACCCCCTGATCAGCCCTGCTCTGTGTGTGACAGGGGGTGGTGCCTCAACCCCCCTCCCCCCGCCCACGGGCCCTGCTCTGTGTGTGACGGGGTAGAGCCATAACCTCCCCATCAGCCCTGCCCTGAGTGTGACAGTGGTGGTGCCCCAACCCCCTGATTGGCCCTGCTCTGTGGGTGATAGAGGGCGGCGACCCAACCCCCTGATCCACCCTGCTCTGTGTGTGACAGGGGGCGGTGCCCTAACTCCCCTATCGGCCCTACTCTGTGAGTGACAGGGGGCAGCGCCCCAACCCCCTGATGGGCCCTGCTCTGTGAGTGACAGGGGGCAGCGCCCCAACCCCCTGATTGGCCCTGCTCTGTGCATCACAGAGGGTGGCGCCGCAACCTCCCTATCTACCCTGCCTTGAGTGTGACAGGGGGCGGTGCCCCAACCCCCCAATCAGCCCTACCCTGAGCGTGACTAGGGGTGGTATCGCAACCTCCCAATCCGCCCTGCTCTGTGCATGACAGGGGGCGGCGCCCCAACTCCCCAATCAGCCCTGCTCTGAGCCCGACCAGGGGCTGCACCTAGGGATTGGGCCTGCCCTCTGCCACCCAGGAGCAGGCCTAAGCCAGCAGGTCGTTATCTCCCGAGGGGTCCCAGACTGCGAGAGGGCACAGGCCGGGCTGAGGGACCCCCCCCTTCTCCCCCGAGTGCACAAATTTTTGTGCACCGGGCCTCTAGTAATAAAATAATTTAGGAAATAAAACCAAAAGATTTGTATCAGTGGCTGCTTTTAGAGAAAGGGGCAAGTGAAATAGAGTGGGGAAAAGACAGCCTTAAAAAATTATTCTTATCATGTGCTTTTCCTACTTTTTCAATTAAAGGTTAATACACATTAGATTTAAAAATAAAAACTGAAAACAATTACCTCAGTCTAAAAATATACCCACTTTATGCCTCTTTAGGCCACTTAAGCACTGCTTCATTTCAGGCATCTTACTTGATGGTTAATTCACAGAAACAATATGTGAGCCATAGACATGACAGTGTTGGCCAAAGTCTGCACATTCCTGAATGGAAATTTGACTCGTACAGTTGTTTCACTTCTGCTGACCTCCATAAAATCAGTTCTCACTCAGAAGGAAATCTGGCCTGAAGGAGGTACTGATTTTCTAAAAGTGAAGAAAAGTTCATTCCCTTCAATCAATTAGGCTAAGATGCACAAAAATAAATAAATAACGCCTTTGAAAGTTTCTACATGAAAGAAAAAATAGGTCATAAAACAAACAAGAGTTTATAATCAAATTTTTGTTTACTTTTGAGTTACTTTAATGAAGAAACAACAGTATCTCTTCCCTTCCTCTCTTTTGAAAGTTATAAAAATTCTGCTTGGAACTATACACTTGCTTAATTTTTATGACTACATTTTTGTTTATTCATTCATTTGAAATGTCTGCAGCATATAGTTGTACTCTTTCCTTGTGAGTATACTAAAGGCAATCGGAAAATCTTATTACATGTTTTAAATGTAATAAGTGTGGAATGTTATAACTATTTTAGAGATATAAGATGATAGTTGGGTGTTAGCTGATTTCTACAATGCAGAAGTAATATTATCATTATCTATAACCTTTCAGTTATCTTAAATTTACTATCATGTGTTCATGTACATATAAGATGATGCTTGGGCAGAGAAATGTAACAGAAATAATTATTTGGTATTGAATATTTGCACTGTATAATTAAATGATCTGTATAGTGCTAAACTGAGAGATATTTATGTGCAGATCGTGTGGTTCCTCCTTCTGTGGTTCCATGAAGGGGTCCCACTTTAAATTTCCAGTCCTTAGATCAGAATTCCATCTCTGACCCCTATACTAGTAAGACTAGAATTTTCTTTTTGAACTCTACCCCCCTTTCCTTGTATCACATTCTTTAGGACAGCCATCCTATTAGAATACTACTTTGCCAACTATATCCACTAAACACAAACATCACTGAAAATGGTCAAGCTCTGAAGAAAACAAATTCTTCTCTTTAGCAACCTTTATACTCCACCAACTGTCCCAATCATATCTTTCACTGAGGATGTATTTATGTTAGACCTATATGTAGGGTCAATAGAAATTAGAGTATAGGAGAATTGCAGAAATTCAGTGTGCAGAATTAGAAAGCAAATGGAATATGCAGTAGAACAATGAAGCAATATAACTGAAGTGACAAGAAAAGCCAGAAATTTGCAGAAGCTAGGACAGTGGTTCTCAACCTTACTAATGCTGAGACCCTTTAATACAATTCCTCATGTTGTGGTGACCCCCAATTTCATTGTTACAAATTGAACATAATTAAAGCATAGCGATTAATTACAAAACAATATGTAATTAATTATATGTGTGTTTTCTGATGGTCTTAGGCGACCCCTGTGAAAGGGTCGTTCGACCCCCAAAGGGGTCGCGACCCACAGGTTGAGAACTGCTGAGCTAGGACATATAGAGAGGAAGAGGAAAATGTAGCTCTTTGGCAACAAAACAATAGACTAGTAGCAGCATGAGCAAAGATTTAGGAAATTTAGCCCTAGCCGGTTTGGCTCAGTGGATAGAGCCATTGGCCTGTGGACCGAAGGATCTGGGGTTTGATTCTGGTCAAAGGCATGTACCTTGGTTGCAGTCTCCTCCCCAGCCCAGGCCCTGGTTGGGGCACATGTAGGAGACAACAAATCAATGCGTTTCTCTCACATTAATATTTCCCTCTGTCTTCCACTTTCTCTAAAAATCAATGGCAAAATATCTTCAGGTGAGGATTAAAAATTAAATATACAAGTAACTTGCCCTGGATCTCATGATAAGTAAATGTCAAAGCTGGGTTTTGTAACAGGTAGTCAGGATCCATATTCCTTGCTCTTACCCACTATACTATAAAGCTTCCCTGTAGATGGGTCATTTCTGATCTTAATGCTATAATAAAATAGCCACTACGTGTTAAGCATCCAGTATGTTCCAAGCAAAAAATGTTGTATTTAATTCCCATAAAGTAATTTGAATCACTAAAGACCAATTAAACTTTTATAGGTTGTAAAGAATGAATATAAATTCAAGTAACTTCAGTTAATGGGGTTTTATTTTAAGGGTACATGTAGAAGTACATGCAGCAGGAAACCATTCCAGAAATTTAATAGACAATTTTAGAAAACTGGAATTTTTATATTCACCAACTCTGTGACAAACACTGTCCCTTTTAAAACTAAGAATATTGAGTTTATATAAGGTAACATGGTTGGTTTCAGTGCTTGCATTTTGACCATTACTCACCCATTGGACTTCCTCTTCAAACAATGTATTTATTAAATATATCTCCATAGATGGCAACAGGGTTCATAAAGATCCTATATGGCATAGTGAAAAGATCAAGGCTATAGGTTAGTTAACACGGAAATGAGGTGTAATCTTGCTTGTTCCAAATTATCATGTGACCTCTATACACATCTACTTGTTCTTCTTCAAATGTAATCTATTCTCTGAGGTTAGTCCCACATAAAGCGTTTGGTGATGTTCCATTGCTTGCTGAGTAAATGTCTAAATTTTTTTTACATTTCATGTTTCTCATGCACTGCCTTCTCTTGATGTACATGCCATTACTTTCCATTCCGTGCAATTCAGTCAAGCTAGACCATTTTCCATTTCCCATATATATCTGATGTATAATCATAGTTTCTCTCATTTTCATATTTTCTACATGTTGCTATTCTATGTTTTTCAAGGCCCAACTCAAATTCTTCTTCATAAAGTGTTTTCTCTTTTAAGAGCAAGTACCTATATAGCTTAGATTGTGTGTCAGTTACTACACTACGATTTCACAAGATCTACTTAATTGATGATCATACAACCCTATGGTCTCCATTCAAAGTGAGGAAATTGAAACTATGTAGAGATTAAGGAAATTATCTATTGTTGTTGCAGCTAAATGGTAATAGATCCATGATTCAAAACCTGGTAAATAATTATCTCTCCTTTCCTCATCTGAAATATAGTATCATTGGTTTTACATTTCTTAGAGAATTCCTAGTTTGCCCAGAACTGCGCCAATATATGCCTGTTTTTCTGGCATAATTGTTACTAGCTCAGCTATATACGCTCTTAAATTATTCATTATACACTTGAGTTTTCCTCTTAAAATGCTCTTTAATCTCTCTTTCCCTTTCCGTTTTCATTGCCTCACCTTAATTTATGGTTCTATCATTAATTACATAGATAGTTACAATAGAATTCTATTTATTTTCTATTCCTACAAACTCTTTTCTCTCCCTTATATTTCAATACATGAACTGGGATTATCATTTTAGAAGCCGATGATTAAAACACTCCTAACATGTGAACAAACATCAACAACATGAGATTTCAAATGGTTCTATTGCCTACAAGATGAAATCAAACACCTAAAATTCACCAATAGGTTTCAGGGCCCTTAGGATATAAGCTTTGTTTACTCCTCCATTCTCATTCCATTAGCTGGTCCAGTTAAACTACACCGTTTTTTTACTTCCGAAGTACAGCAAATACTTGTTCATTCTGAGTATTTGCACATGCTCTCTCTGGGAAGCTCCTTTTCCAAACATTCTTCATAATACAATTCAGTTACTACTTCTTCTGGAATGTCTTTTTCACCTCCTAGAGTTAAGTGTCCTTTTCTTTAAACTATTCCTGTGTTTATTTCTATATCCATATTGGCAGTTACAGATTAAGAACATGAGTTTGTGGGGGGACATAAATGTAATAACACATTAGTTCCTGCATATGGGGAGAATCCAACTAATGGTGATGACGTTTAATTCTATATTGTATTTGTTGCTTAACTCTGTCTCTCCCATTATTCTCTGAGTTCCTTGATAGCTAAAAATTAGTGTTAGATATTAATATATTATGTATGTATGTATTTGTATTTATATATGGAATATACTTATGCCCTATCTCTTTATAGAGTGTACATTTTGAACAGTTATGTTTATGCATCTTTTGTCTTTAATTTCTTTATTGGTTAAGGTATTACAAATGTGTCCGCATCCCCCCATTAACCCCCAACCTCCCCCCCCACTCATTCTCTCATCCCCCTGTTGTCTGTGTCCAACATCTTTTGGATTGATAAGGAATTTTGGGGAAGAAGTTATATTTCAAAATATATGCTTTTGAAAATATTTATTTTAACAAAATCAAATTTTATGCTTTTCTTCTATCAAGTTCTTATTCAAAAAGCACCTACTCCTATTCCCACCCCCCCTTGTTTTTTTCTTAAAATAAGTTGTGATATTTCTAGTTACTTTTGTTCTCCTTATTTCCTTACTTCCTTTATTCCTCTCTAAATTTCTTGTTCCAATCCTCTCTTCTTTCAATAGTCTTCCTTCTTTAAAATTTAATTTACTTCATTTTTATACTGTCTCTATGTGATTTCATATTTAGTCTATAGCTGTAATGTAAATGCGCATAAGGATTTGCAATCAATGTTTCCACTGTCTCACTTAACACATTCACAGGAATATTTGACACCACCCTGAGTCAACATGTCTAAAATGTACTTCATTATGACTCAAATCAGCTGCTCTTCTTTACTTCCATTGTTCCTTAAAGTCAACATCAAGATAAAACCTTATTGTCACTTTGTTGGTTTTATCTCTTTTGTGGACTATCTTTAATCCAAATCCTATACATATTCTCTCTATAAATGATATTTTGTTCTATTATACACTTCATTTTAAAATAATTTACCCACTGTGATTGTTGATGTATAAAATTTCAGTGTTTTCAAATGTATTAGATACATAAATGTCTTTGAAATACACACATTCCAAAAATATTTCATAAGCACCTACTCTGTGCCAAAGAGGCCATCAGCCCTCTGACCTGAATCAGCACCCCTTGTTAGTAGCCTTTTGAGGATTACAGTCTTCTTCAAGAATCTGTTGGATTCCAGTGACTTTCCCAAAGGGGAAGAAAAAACTTCAAAAGATATGTTATTAAGCTTCCTGAAGCTCATCCATATATTGTTTAAAAATTCAGAGGTAATTTTAAAAAATGTCTCCTGTGAAAGAGCTGGAATGTGAGGCTTTCAGACACAAGGTATATTATGGGGATCTGCTTATCAGAATTAGAGAGAGGACATCTTTGGAACAAGGGAGACATAATAGCTAAGACATAATGGTTAAAGTACATGTTTTGTAATCAAAAGTAAAGGGTACCTCCAAATGGAACATTAAGAAATATTTGTTTTATGAATAGGTATGAATATTTAGTAGATTAATTTGAACTCTTTAACCTTGCTTCCTAATCTGTTAAGCGGAAGTAATCATGCCTACCCCATTGGAGTGTTATGAGGATTGATGAAATTATGTATATACAGTAGGTCCTCGGGTTACATGGGAGATCCGTTCCTACGGCGACAAAACACAATTTTCGCCCTAAGTCAGAACCCACCTACATAAGCACCTACATGGAGCACATACACAGCAGTAATGAAGTGAAACAGTAAAAAACATTTAAAAGAAAGATAACAGTTCCTGACCTTTACTTGTGGTAAATAAATAATAAAAAACATCAAGCACATATGTACATACGTCAAAATGATGGAACTTCTTTTTTTATAAATAAATGGGAGATGGAGACGTAACCACATAACCCGAGGACTGTCTGTATTAAGTGTGTAGTCTTGGAAATAATATGCTTTCAACAAATGGTAGTTATTATAGAAAAGCCAAAATACTACAAATTGGAATTAGTACATAAAGTCTGAGCTAGAATAGAAGCAAGTCTAACTCTTGTGATCACCACATGGATCAAAATTATCTGGGTGCTTACTCAAGATAAAGAATGATGGTCCCCTTCTAACAGAATCTGAATTTCTGGTGAGGGTAAGAATCTCCATTTGAACAAACACCCCTAAGGGATTAGACTTAACATTGACGTGTTGAAGTTTGAATACAGGAGGTGACAGTAAACTTACTGAACGAATACTATATTTTATTCATTTTTGTTCTCCCTCTGTCTTGAACTTGAATGACCATCAGCAAATATATTCTTAACTAATGAATGAATTGATCATGTTAACTAGATTCTTTTTAATATATACATTTATTGGAGAACATGAAGAAAATACTCATAGCAAAGTCTTGGATCAGAGAGGACTAAATTATGTGTCCTCCAAAATTGATGATATTTGGAGATGGGAGGTAATTGGGTTATGAGAGTGGAGCCCTCATGATGGGATTAGTACCCTTTTAAAAAAGAGACATTAAAAGAGAGAGGATATAGCAGGAAGGCCATTCTCACCAAACACTGAATCTGCTGGCACCTTGATCTTGGACTTCCTAGCCTCCATCACTGTGAGAAAGAAATGATTGTTGTTTAAGCCTCCTAGCTTGTTATATTTAGTTATCACATCCCAAACTGACTAAGACAGGATGTATTGATTAAAGAAAAGTCCTGAGGGAATAAGGAACAGATGATACACCTTAGCTAGTCTTTAGAAGAAAAATATGCAAATGGACATAGGGTAACTGAATTTAAGAAAAACAAATATTTGTAACTTCTAACCTACTGATTGAGAATGCACTCTATTATATTTGACTTTAAAAAATTAGTATACAACTGTTTTTAACAGATAAAACTTTATAATAGGTGACAATCAGGAGATCTGACCTGTGAGATTGTAAGATTTGAAATGCAGATTTATGTGTTTAATCATAAAAGTATCTAATGCTTAGACAGTGCCAGGTACATGGCTGGTAATCCATTAACGTTTGTTGATTAATGAATCTAGAAGCAACACCTGAAATTGGAAATTTGTTCATAATGGCAGCCACAATGTACTGAGTTTTAGAATGAGTTGAATGTTTGAAGAATGCATTATATAACTATCTGGATGGTAGTTGAACAAAAACTACTTAACCTCACAATTTATCAGTTACTTTCTTTTATCAGAATGCTGTTACTACTACTACTATTACTACTAATGTGGTTCGTTTTCTCACTGAGTGTCCAAACTGGTAAATATAAAATGGTGTCACAGGAATGAAGTTTTACATGATTATGCTTATGAATGTTCCCCATTTTCCTTCTGTCAATTTAATAGGTGTTTTTAAAAAACAGTCACTTGGAATCAACCTCCCTTTGAATGAACACATTCAGCAGTTACTTGCATTCATTTTTCCAGGAAAAGTCAAAAGTGTTATCCAAAATGTAAACTGAGACAATTTTTTTAAATGCTAACTTGTCCAGCTCTTGTCCTCTTATTTGAGGAATAATTCAATCTTAAGTGACAAGAATCAGCCTTCAAGATAATTTATTATAAATACAGTCATTTAAAACTATTGTTTATTATATAAACATAGCCTAGTCTCATTCTTCTTAAAACTAAGCTTTTAACTTGTTAACCCTGTGGTATAGATACATCAGAAATTTACTCCCTATGAAGCTCTTTATGATCCCAACAGCTCTGATTCTTCCAGATTGTTTTATTTCCAAACTAAAAATATTGTTTTTTCACTCTTTAGTGTGGAAATTTAGCTACCTCCATATTACATGCTTACTGAAGTAGAAAACTGCCTAATCAGATAGGAAAACATTTGGCTGTGAATAAATCAGCATTTGCTGAGGATTTCAAAGTGTGAAAATAGGCAGGCAAGCACATAGCCTATGAGCTTTGCTTTCTCTTGCTTCCCTGTAGAGAAATCGTAGGCTAATATGGCTGCCCCTGCCATCTGTCTAAATACTTGAGTTGTTGTCTTGAATTAACACAGCAGAACTAGTGGGGGATGTAATTAAGATTTTATTTTTACACTTTATCACCAGATGCTCTGCAATATAAATTATCCATAAATGTTCAGATTGATTAAGATTTTAACAAGGAAAACAATGAATGTTTAGAGATCCACTAATTCAGAACAAGAGGTACAATTATTTTAATATGTTAAGTTATAATGTTCATGGGTTTTATCCATTTTCTAAAACTTTACATGAATTGCTATAGATTTTCTTGAGAGTGAAAAACATTTTCCTATATATCAGTGGTTCTCAACCTTCCTAATGCTGCAACGCTTTAATACAGTTCCTCATGTTGTGGTGACCCCCTATTTCATTGTTACAAATTGAACATAATTAAAGCATAGTGATTAATCACAAAACAATATGTAATTATATATGTGTTTTCTGATGGTCTTAGGCGACCCCTGTGAAAGGGTCATTCGACCCTCAAAGGGGTCGCGACCCACAGGTTGAGAACCGCTGCTATATATATTCAAATAATAAAAGCTGATATTGTCACTCTTTCTCCCTTAAGTTAATAAATAATTAAAAATATTAGCTATTAATTGGTAATTTCCATTTTTCCACACTGTGATCTTTCAAGAGATCTTAACACAGGCCCAGCCCATGTGGCTAATTGGTTGAGCTTCCACCTATGAATCAGGAGGCTACAGTTCGATTCCCAGTCAGGATATATTCCCGGGTTGCAGGCTCAATTCCCAGTAAGGGGCATGCAGGAGGCAGCCAGTCAATGATTCTATCTCTATTCATTGATGTTTCTATCTCTCTCTCCCTCTTCCTTGCGCTCACAAACCAATAACAATAAAAAAGAAAAAAATCTTAAAAAAAAAAGATTTTAACACGGGCACTCAATAAATACCTGTTGAATAAATTGATCCCACATAGGTTATTTTGATTTCCAAATAGTCAATTGAAGAAGTTTATCAACAAGGTAGAATTTTTGTGCATTCCCAGAAACAATCAATGAGACTCTTTGCAAAGCCGCACTATTGGGAGCTATACAAAACATATATTTTTACCAAAGATAATTTTTAGCTTTTGACCTAGAAAACAAACTAAATTTTTTTGTATTTTTATTTTTAAATTAAATTTGTTGGGGTGGCATTGGTTAATAAAATTATTTAGATTTCAAGTGTACAATTCTATAAAACATTTTCAGTATATTGCATTGTATGTTTACCACCCAAAGTCAAATCTCCTTCCATCACTATATATTAGAACCTCTGCTTCTTGTTAGATAATTCTGGTGCCAATTATAAATTCAAATTGATTAGAAATTCAAATATCTGCACTGTGCAATACGGTAATTGAAAAAGAAAAAAAACTGAATGATTTTCTCATCCTTCCACTAAAAAAACAAAATAATTGAGAAAAATAACTTTTTTTGTAAAAACTTTTTTTCTGAAATAGTTTTACCTTTCCACTGAAGAGTCCAATGGACTGTAAATAATCTTCCTGATTATTTATTTCTTTTAAGTATTTATCACTGTATTTATTTTTATTTCTAAAACCTAGTAAGTTCCATAGAAATTCAGTAATGTTTGCTGAATGAATGAACTGGCTGACAAGAGATTTCTTGCTCTGCTTATTATGGAAGTAGCTTTTAATAAGAGACTTTGATAAGAATGTATAAATACAGGTTTTAATGCTAAGAGAAAACCTTTATTGGTAGTTTGGTACTTAAAATAATTGTTGATTGGCGCATGAGTAGATATTCAAAATATGATAAATATGTTAATACGTATTAATATCTTAATACGTATTAACATGTTTTATTTATATATATTAATAATGTATATTAACATAATGTTTTAATGTATATTAATAACACATTAATATACAGGTTTTTTATCTGTAAATGGGATTAACAAGTGGAATATATAATTGAAAGGTCATAGAAATATTTATAACCAACTTAAATTCCAAAAAGATATGCATGAGCCTATATTTGATTATAAAGATCTTTCCAAAGAAAATATTCTCTAATATTTTGCACACAGATGCACATGCACACATGCTTAGATAAAGAGATGGAAAAAAAGAGGAAAGAATGGGGGGAAAAGGAAAGAGAGGAGAGGAGAAGGAGAGGAGGGGAGGGGAATAGAGGGGAGAGGAAAGGAGGAGAGGGAAGGGGAGAAGGAAAAAAGGGACAGAGGGAAGAAGGAAAGAAAAAAGAAAAGAAGAAAATTTGACCAGGAAAAACCAGTAATCATGGTATAACTATTAGTCTATTTAATTTTAGTTTAGGTTTGTATTGAACATTGCCACTAATTTACCTGAAAACTTTTCTCATTTTCACACCACTTCAAGCAAATCTTTCTTAGTTCAATAAAACATAACCATGATTTTTATATAAGATGATAAATGTATTAGGAGCTGGTTTAGTATTTCCCTTAAATACTTACTGCAGTGAAACATGGAGGCCCACAATGGTATGGGTCCCTCTGGAACATCAATCATGCATGATGCTGTGAAGAAAAGTCTTGACTAGTTAGAGTCAATGTCATCACTCTAACCTATGCTCATCTGAATGCAGGCATTTTCCTACTATGGAGATTTTATTTCACTTCACCCCCAACCCAGTCACTCCTCAGCATTTATCATATTGTTAGCACATTCGTCTTTATAATGTGGATTCTGTAAAGCACACGCTTCTGCGGACATATTTTCCCTATTATGATTTTCCCTTCTCAGACAGGAAGCATGAATATGTGTAAGCATCTCTTATTTGGAAAGAACATTGTAATTAAGTGTAGGCATCTGCCTTCTTTCTGAAAAGTAAGTACTTATAAATATTCCTATGGCCTTTCAATAATATGTTCCAGTATTTTTAGTGCCAATTTGCAGATAATGCAACATTCCCACTATTAGTCTAAAATTAAACAAAAAAATAGAATTAAGAGGTTTTTTTTATTGTATTTAGAATTTCTTTTCTCCAACTTCAGTAGCCATAGTGAAGTGAGAAGAGGCAATTTTCCAAGCAATTCAGACAAAGAAAATACTTTTTGTCTTGAATTAACTAAATATTTTTGTTAAAAATGGCTTGTTCTTCAACTTGACCATTAGTTAATTGTTTCTGTATTCTTAACTGACCTACAGAAATCTAACCAGTCAATGCTTCCCAATAAGAAGAATAAGAAACATTAAGAAATGTGTAAAATGAAATACTTTTAAAATAAATCATTCTAGGCAGGTTTTATAACCTGGCCCTCAGGTTATAAAACCCTAAGAGAAAACTACAGGATGCATTGCGTCAAAGACCTAAGAAGCACCAACAGTGCCTAAAATCCATGAGAGGCAGTATAGAAGCTGAAATCCCTGCAGTCTTTATAAATTCCAGGATTCATTTTTAATGGAAATGTAGTCAAAAAGCATTTAGTTATTATTTTCCATTAAAGTTCTAAAAGAGTAAATTACTTTTATTTGATAGAAAAATTGCTAAACCTCTTAAAAGCAAAATGATAGAAAACTGGAACGATTTCTGAACTAAAACAGAAACAACTCTAGGGCTTCCTCCCAAGCCCTTTAAACTCATTAGAAATTTAATTTCTGTGAGCTTCATTTTTATGCTTTTTAAAATAATAGAATATTGGACTATATTATTTTTAAGTCCTCTGTACATTCTAAAATTTCATAATTTAAATTAATACATTTAAATTTTAAAAAAAAGACAAGACAAATAACTAACTTCTAAAAATGAAAATAGCTGCAATTATCTCCACAGTATTTTTCTGAAGTGATTCAAAGCAAGCTTTGGTGGAATTGCTAAATGACTGAATTTGCAAAAGTGGGCGATAATTGAGTCATTATGCTCAACCCTTATTAATTATTAATGACATCTCTTTGAATCAGAAGGGTTTTCCACCAGAGAGGTTCTGACTGGGCTTGTCTGAATGATGAATCATCTCCCACACGGAGGTGGTCTTTCCCAGCTCCAAGGTACTCATAGGCACTACCAGGAAATTTAACTGTGGTTGCCTGTGTTGTACTTGGCTTTTAACTTTAAAAAAAGAAAGAAAGGAACTTTCAATATTGGTATCACCATGCTGTAGCCGGCAGGAGCAAAAGATTTTCTTTGAGGAAAAAAGAGCTTGACATTAAAAAACAATGCACTCCGCCAAGGCTCCAATCATCTGAATGCACTCCACATTTGTGTGGCTTTAAATCTGGCTGCACACACATGCCAGGGCCAATGATCAGAAATGCATCTGGGTCGCAGAAGCCGGCCCTGTAGTCTCCTCCACCCCCTTTTGTTGGCTGTTTTTGTAACATATGTTAGGCACCAAGGAGACAAACAAGGATAAAATGGTATTCTCCTTTCCCATATGATTCTATGCCAGAGAGACAAATCCCAACCAAAGCATCCGATTTCAATGTTCTGACTACTGAGAAACCCCACTTTCTTGTTCTCTGTCCATCACCATTCTTCTCAGCAAATATTTTTCCACCAAGTACAAAGCAATGTAGGCTAATAAAATACAGGGTTCTTTCTCCCTACTCCATTTCCAATTCTTGGTCACTAATAATGTGTTAGTGACATAATACTTCATAGAAATGCCATTTGATATAAAGGCTACCTATTCACAGTATTTTGAAGTCTTGAAATAAAGAAAATACAGATAGTCCTTTGTCTATGAATTCTGTGAATTAATCAAAAAGTCTGTTGTTTGCATCTCATAATACATTTCTCATGGAAATAACTTTAAAAATGGCGATAGAACTCCATTAGAAGAGAGGGAAAGAGGCCTAAATTATCATACAACAAGTAATATTACATATCCTTTGCATGCCAATGTTTCTGTAACCCTCAGGTGGGTTAATGGTGGGTCTGATAAGGAGATGGTGGCACCTGCCCCACGGACACATGCAGCATTGTTATGTGGCCACACGGCCATCATTTCTACTTCAAGAGGGTACAGGCCCCACAAGCTGAGGATGGAGTGGCTGCTGTGGCTCTGCACATTGGCAGAACACTTGTAAATTGGGTGTTTTAATGTCAGAGATTGTCAAACAATGATTAAGCCCTGCTATATAGAGTTGTATTCTAGAAGTATGTTTGGGATTTTAGGGATCTATTTGAACTGTGCATTATTGTATATTATTAGAGTAACAGTTTCTTTCACTTAAAATTTTTTTTTAAATATATTTTTTATTTATTTTTTACAGAGAGGAAGGGAGAGGTATAGAGAGTTATAAACATTGATGAGAGAGAAACATCAATTCAGCTGCCTCCTACACACTCCCTACTGGGATGTGCCTGCAACCACGGTATATGCCCTTGACCGGAATCGAACCTGGGACCCTTAAGTCCGCAGTCCGACGCTCTATCCACTGAGCCAAACCAGTTAGGGCATCTTCCACTTAAAATTTTATCTTAAAATCTTCAACTATTTAGAATAGTAGAATTAATAATAGAATGAATTTATGTATCTCCATCCCTTCCATTAAAAAATCATTATGGTTTTGAATAATTTGCATGAGCTATCTTTTTTTTAATTTTATTTTTATTGCAAAATATTTTGTAGCAAAACCTAGATCTCATGTCACGTATACTTCAGTTACACAACTATAAAAGTTACATATCCTACATAATGATGATGCATTATAACTCCCAAACAGTGCTTTTATTGTATAACACTGTTTATAATCAATTTCTCACATTGCCTATAAAATGTCTATGTTTACTATGTTCAAATCAGTATTCAAACAAGATTCCTCACAACATTGGTTGTTATCTATTTGAAATACTTTTTCATCTTAAGCAGTCCCCTCTGTCTTTTTTCCCCCATATCACTGACTTGTTACCAAATTCATGTCAATGTCATGAATTCATGTCAGTGTTACCAAATTTATGTGGCGCATCAATATCACATTCTCTTAAGGATTATTTAAATTGTTTTTAGAACTTATATATCCTCTAAATGGAACTTAACACTAGGGGTGTGTAATTTTGTAAAATATCATAACAGTGTATTATTTTTTGTCATTGGTAGGCTCTAATAAACCCATTTAAATAGTGATTAAGGAAAGTAAAATATTCTGTTATCTGCTGTAGCCCATGGAAGAAAGAATAATGTAATTGAGATTTAAAAGGTTCCAACATTGCCTAATATTAATTATATAACATAACTACTGTCTTTTTTATACATGGCCTGCTATTCTTGTTTATTACACCTACCTGGTTCCTATACTCCTTACAATTTACAGACTCTGGAACAGTGGATTCTTACTGATAAATGTTGCAAGAGAATACCAAATTTTGAAGGGACTTTTGAATTATAAAAAAAGACCCATTTATATATTTGATGTTGATTTGTGCCTCTAGGATACACTGGTAGATGGTATATCTACAGGTAAAAGACAAGTTAGGATTCTATTTGAATGAGCAGGATCACCCTAATAGATAAACAGCTACAATAGTACGTTGTTGCCACATGGCTGATTATTGCGTGAAACCAACCTCCAAAATAAATATAATACTGTATTTTCTCTCCCCTATTCATGTTCTACTAACATAAATCATCAAAGACAACCCTAGCTAGTTTGGATCAGTGGATAGAGCATTGGCCTGTGGACTGAAGGGTCCTGGGTTTGATTCAGGTCAAGGGTACATGCTGGGGTTGCAGACTCAATCCCCAGAGGGAGGCTTTCAGGAGGCAGCCAATTAATGATTCTCTCTCATCTTAGATGTTTCTATCTCTCTCTCCCTCTCCCTTCCTCTCTGAAAAATCAATAAAAATATTAAAAATATATAAATAATCAAAGACATAGTTGAAAGGTAAAAAATAAAAGGAGAATTATGCATTGGCAATAGAACCATTTTACAGTACCATTTAAAATTCTCAGAACATTATTATGTAGATACTGTTATTACTTCCATTTTAAAGGTGACAAAATGGAGTTATAAAAAGCTTGTTATTTTCCCAAGAACAGAGTGATAAATGGAGAATCCAGGAACCAAACTGAGGCATTCTAGCTCTTATCCTAATAGTAGACTCTCAGAATAGATGTGTGAACTTATTTCTGTCTTTATGTGAGCACCAAGTGATAGAAAAACTTCCAATTCTGATGCCAACCCTGAAACTTTTAATATATGTTAACCCATGAGGGTTTTTAATGTGAGTACTGATATGTTACATGTGCATTTAATAATAACTGTGTATATAAATCAAGATTCCTTTTGCTTTAAACAGGTCATTGATAACCTTGGTCCTTTGGAACTGATCCTTAACACGCCTAGCCATCACAGGGTACATCATGGTAAGGAAATTGATCTCTTCTTTCTGTCCTTTTTCATTTATTTAAAATGATATTAGTTTTCATCATTTCATTGTAATTACCCAAAATAGTGAGCACACACTGTGTAAGTAGGCATCTCTTCTTCCTTTGAATCTCCAAAGCTATAACCAGAAACAAACAAACAAAAACTCCCACCCCCCAACATCAACTTCTTATCTGGCTTTTGGATTTTTCTTTTTGCCTGAATCTCCTCAGGTATAGTGGGAGGACAAACAAACAAACAAACAAAAATTGAGCTAAACAGCTTAGTGGATGGATGTACACTTTATATCTTGAAGGCCACTCCTTTACCTGATGCTGAGAGTCATTCCTATCTAGAGCCAGAGTATGCCTGGTTTTGAAAACTGTTGGGATTTGAGAAAAGCCTAACAAGAAACAATTTACTTTTCTGCTTCAATTCTGTGAACAAATCTTGCCTGCACTGCATTTGCTTGACAAAGAGAAAGACCCCTATGGCTAGTGCCTAAAGTTTCAAGATGCCAGCTTAAGAAATATTAGAAATGTTTGCATTGTGCACCCAAGGACCTGGACAAGAATGTGCATGTCAGCAATACATGTAACAGGAGCAAAAGAGACCTAATTCCCATGTTTATCAGCAGTAGAACCAGACAAACTGCAGACAGTTCAGGTGATGGGGAACTATATCCCCTTGACAACACTATTATGACACGCAATGGCATGAATGAATCTTAACACATGATGTTGAGATAAAGAAGCCAGTAATAAAAGAAGAAATACTATTGTTCTGTTTTATAAGTTTCCAGCAATCAGCACAGGGGCACAGCAGGTCCCTTTTCCCATGGCAGCGGGCAGAGTGGGTGCCCAAGCTCCCCCAGAAAGAGGAGAGGACAAGGTCATGCTACACATGTTCAGTTGGCTCCTGTAAAGTCAACAGCCATTCCCCTACCACAAGGGCATCATTAGTGAGGGGTGGAGAGGCCAAGAGTGTTATATTCTTGGGATTCCTCCATATAAAAGGAACCATAAGGAGTGGAGAAGAGCAAGGCCACTTTGAAAAAGAAATAGTTTAGAGTTTCCCCTGTTGGATTTCAGAGTGCCTTCCCACACATGTTGCTTTATATCAACTTCAGCACTATTAACATTTTAATATTAATTTTAAAAAGATCAGCTAGTTCTTTGGGCCAAGGGGGCTATCCTGTATATTACAGCATGTTGGTCTCTACATACGAGATGCCAGTAATATCCCCGCGCAGTGGTGACTACCAACGTCTTCAGACATTGCCACATGTCCCCTAAAGGGCCAAGTGCTCCCCGATCCAACTGAGAGCCACTGTTTACACTGTGTTGGCCACAGGTTGTGTATCTGTGTACCAGCCCCGCTACTTTTGTACTGGCGGGAGATTTTTCCTGATATTTTCACTTTCAAATGTGTATTTGATAGCTAAGATTTGGAATCAGCCTAAGTGCCCATCAGCAGATGAATGGATTAAAAAACTTTGGCACATCTACACAGTGGAATACTGTGCTGCTGTAAAAAGGAAGGAACTCCTCCCATTTGCAACAGCATGGATGGAGCTGGAGAGCATTATGCTAAGTGAAATAAGTCAGTCAGAGAAAGATAAATACCACATGCTCTCATTCATTTGTGGATTATAATGAACAACATAAACCGATGAAGAAAAACAGATGTAGAGACAGAGAAGCATCAATCAGATGCTCAAAAGTCGGAGGGAAAGCAGGAGAGGGTGGGGGTGAGGGGGAAAGATCAACCAAAGGACTTGTATGCATGCATATAAGCATAAGTGATGGATGTGGACAACAGGGGGTGAGGGTGAAGGCAGGATTGGGGGGATGAGGGGACATTGGGGTGATAAGGACACATTTGTAATATCTTATTCAATAAAGGGAAAAAATGTGTATTTGCATATGGTGAAGGTGTATAAAGAAATGAGAACACCAGAAGACAGTGGGTTTGTTGGAGTAGTGGTTTGGTGGGTTAATATTCTTTATCCTATTGGCAACCATTGGATTGTGTCTTTTGTTATTATTAAATAAATTATGCCCAGCTATTTAAATTATAATTTGAATATTTTAGAGCAGAAAAAAATATCACAAATGTTATGAGTAAATAAAAAATTGAGGTTAATTTGATTTTCACGATGTATTTTATAATTTTTAAAAATAGTAATGTCTCACTCTAGGTAGGAAAATTTCTTTCTGAAAAAAATGCAGGGAAAATGAGTGGACATAATGCCCTTAAATTTTTAACAAAATACAAATTACACATATTATCTATCTTATTTCCTAGTGCTATTTTTTCTGGACCGTTTAATTTTTATTATTTTTCATAGTCCCAAAATAGAATTATTTATAATTATCCAAGATTTTTTAAAATCTGGAACATTGTGAACACTAACTTTTTTTTTTCATCTGGGATAATTCTTGATAGTTTTAAGGAAATCTTTGCTCTTTTTAGTAAAATTAATTGAAAAATAAAATGAAAACTCACTTTACTAGCAAATAAAAGCTAGTGTTGTCAGTGGAAAGACATTCCTAGGAAAATCATTCTGTTACATAAATCTTAATTTTGTGAATGGGTTCAAGATGAGATATTTCAAGAATCATAACTTTATTCTTTAAAAAATATTTTTTATATTTTTTCTCATAGGCAGAAACCGTTATTGCATAGACAAAAATTATGCCGGCACACTTATTATATGGGATAGAATTTTTGGTAAGTAAAAAGTGCCAGAATTTTCAAATTTTAATTAGCTCCTTAACTCTCAGAAAGTCAAAAATCATACCCTTAATGTTTGTCTTCCAGGGACATTTGAGCCAGAGGATAAAAAAGTTATATATGGTTTGACACATCCCATTAATACATTTGATCCACTCAAGGTGCAGGTAATGTACTAAGTTTTATTCTTTCTGAATTGATCATATTCTATCATTAAAAGGATAATCAATACACTTTTAAAAGGTAGTAGTGGATTACACTATCCTGAAAAAAATTTTTAGTTGTGAAAGAATTTGACAATAACCCTGGCATTGAAACAAAGACTTAAATCAAATTGGGCAAAATACATTAGAAAGCAATTAATACAATTTTTAAACATGTCTACTACCTAGAATTTAAACATGGCTCTTTAGCAAACATATGCTTTCTTAGAATAGACCTGAAATATATTCATGCATTCAGAACGGATGGTAGTAACATGTATAATTAAGGCTGATCCCACAGTAAGAAAAATATTTGCTTCAAGTCTGCATGACTCTGGTTAGAAATTCAGTGTGAGGCTTTGCCCGCTCTTCCTGGATCTGTGTGCCAGGAACTATTATGGGTTGGTTAGGTCTGCATGTTCCCTCACCTGCGAAGACTTGTTTTCTGTCCTACATGTAGTATTGATTGTTCACTGGTCTCAGTGGTTGGCACTAGAGAAATTAGGAATGTCTGAGAAGCTCTGACATATCAGCCGCAGACCACTTCAAACACTCCTGGGGTTAGGGACTAGTAAATTAAAAAAAATAAGAACGCTTGAAACCCTAAAGAGGTCAGTCAATGACAGCGCCATCCCAGGGACTAGATGTATGGCATCCAGGAAAGAAGAAAATTACAGGTTCATGTTGGGTCTTCTTTTCAAACCTACTTTTTCACATTTTTAAGAAAGTGAAAATAAAAATAAATTGATATTTATTGAGCTGTTATTATGTGCAGGGCATTGCTAGCAGCTCAGCATAAATATTTGATGTAAGCATTACTAAAACATTTTGAGGAAGTGGTTCTTTCCAGCTCCAATTGTTGGTGGATGAAACTGAGCTTCTCAGGATTTAAATGATTCACCCAACTACACACACCTTGTTAAGGGTGAACTTAGCCAAGATGGGTTCCCGGCCAAGCCCAAAACTTGCTTCACTCAATTTAAATTTTACACGCTCCTGCCTCTTTACAGAAAAGGCCATTGCGAATTACCTTCCTATTTCAAGTGAAAGACATTTTTATCTCATACTTCAAAAGAAAAAATTGGCTACTTTTTCTCCAGAGCATTTCTTTCTTGGTGTCTCTTGGTTTCTTGGTCTCTCTCTCTCTCTCTCTCTCTCTCTCTCTCTCTTGCATTATTAAGAATATATGTCTCAGGAGAATACTAAAGAAGCATTTCAGGGTACTTTCTTAATAATAAGCTTTACAGAATCAAAACCAATTTGGAAAGAATACATTGAGAGCTGCTTCTTCACTTGTGTAGTCTTGTCTCTGTTGTGAGGAGATTAACAAGGAATTGGACAACTTGGTTTCTGTCATGTATGACAGAGCCTTTCAAACTTAAAAGGCGTGTGAATCGTGGGAGCATCTGATGAAAGTGCGGATTCTGCTCAGCAGGGCTGGGTCTGTCCAAGACTCTGTTTCTGACAAGCTCCCAGGCTGTGTCTGTGCTGCTGGTTCATGGCTGAGCATTTCAATAGAAAGGCTTTGGAAATGTGCACTCTTGCTGAGGAAGAGCAGCTCATGTGGAGGCTGAATAAAGAGATTGGAAACTGTACAACATGAACTGCACGAAAAGTTGGATGCTTAGGATTTGGGAGAGAGACATTATTCAGATAATCATAAGTATTTATGAGCTGCTGCTGAATTTGTGTCAGTGTCAGATTTCCAGGCATCTAACCCTCACATAAACATTTTCTTTACTGTAGTGTCACATCAGTGTCCATGGTTTAGTCTTCTACATGCTCACTCACGTGGTCAGAAATGTCAAATCAGCAAGATGTGATAATTAGGAGTTCCAGAACCTACAAAAACATATATCTACTTTCATTTATATTCCCTTATATTCAGCTCAGTCTCTCACCTTGTCCTCAGAAGCATAAAAAAAAAACTTGGGATTTTTTTTCTTTATTATTTGGCATAAACAATTCACTCTGCTCTTCATTGGGGTCCAAGAGTTTCAGAGCATTGGGTAGCAAATAAGTGAGAAGGTACTCCTGATTTTAAAACATTACCATACACTTCTCATGGTTTGTGTCTAGTATGATATAAAATTGCAGTCAGGTTTCAAAACAACACAACAGGTATATATTAATGTATAATTTCTAAATACATTAACTTTCTACATTTTTACTATTATTATTGCAAAGCTCCAGGATAAGTTTCCATCTAACATTTTCTTTTTCCTCAAAATGTGCTTCACTAAATCCTGAATGGTTCCTTAATTAAGATTCCTTATTTAATATTTTAAGCAATTTTTAAAACCGTTTTCACCCTAGAAGTTTGAATTCTTTGAGACAGTGATAATACAAGCAAGACCACAAATTTGTATGGAGCCAAAGCTTCTTTCTACATGAATTTATTACTACAATATAATACAACTCATCTCTAGAGTCTATAGTTGATATTCAACCTCTGGATTATTTTTAATCCTATGATGGATTATGACAAGTGTGGCATTTATAGCTAATTATCCTAATAGCTAATATTTATTGGGTACTTATCATGTATGGACTTACTTTTAACTTCTCTACATGTCAGATATATGCTATTTGAAGAATGGGGATTCCTGTTAAAACCCTCAAGGCAAACTTTTGACTCAGTCATCAAAGTTTTTCTTTTCTTATTACAGAATATAACCTATTTAGTACTCAGAGGTCTGCTATCAGAAATAGCTTTCAACATTTTCCCTTCATATGACATGTTTGTCTATAACTCAATAGAGTAAATAATTATTTTTAAATAAGTGACATATATGCAATATTTATATCTTTCCATGTTCAAGGTAATATCCATTTAGCAAGATGTTAGAAAAGATGTCATTTGACATGAATATTGAGTACTCAGGATTCTAGTTAATTCCACTGGAAGCAAAGCCTCTTAACCCACTTTTTCTACTTTGCTGAGTTTCTAAATAATTGACCTATTTTTTAACTTCCAAGTTATAATTCTGATATTGACAAGGACACATTTAAATTTAAAGGTATGCAGAATACATAAATAAATTATAATTTTAATGCAGTTGCATATTAACTAACATTAATCAAATTATTGTAACATTTAAATATGTAAAGTACATTAAATTAAATACATGATTTATTATATTTAATCTTTTTAAGAGATTTTTTATTTTAAATAAGCTATTTTGTATTCTTCTAGTTCCACCATTTAGCTTACATGTGGACCACATTCTGGGCCACACCTGGAGTCTTCAATAAGTTCTCTGTCATATTTAAAGGACCAGGATGGGGACCAGGTAAACCAAGACTTGGACTGAGTGAAGAAATCCCCGAGGTAAGTAGAGTTCCTGGGTTTGAGGATGGTGATGATTAGTCTCTTATAATGAGGTCTACAGCCAGCCTGTGTATATGCTGACTTCATGTAAAAGATGTTCTCTTAAACAGATGCAGCCTGGTGGTGTATAACTTAATGAGTGGACACCACCTAGGGGCCAATAAGAGGGGTGACTTCGCCCAGGCAGACACTGCCTCTTCCCAGGGAGCATTGTTTAGGGCAGTGATGGTGAACCGTTTGAGCTCGGTGTGTCAGCATTTTGAAAAACCCTAACTTAACTCTGGTGCCGTGTCACATATAGAAATTTTTTTATATTTGCAACCATAGTAAAACAAAGACTTATATTTTTGATATTTATTTTATATATTTAAATGCCATTTAACAAAGAAAAATCAACCAAAAAAATGAGTTCGCGTGTCACCCCTGACACACGTGCCATAGGTTCGCCATCACTGGTAGGGGATGGAGCAGCGGAGGCGATTTTGAGACCCACCCAAATCCATAGCCAGGAGCCATTGTGTAGTTCAGAAACCCATGCAGCTCAGTCACAGAATCCTAAACCACTGGAGATGGAGGGATCCTTAAAGATGAGTTAGTCTAGCCTTTATTTTGTTCATGAAAACCTGAGGTCTCCAGAATGGAAGGTCTATAGTCCACACCAAGATATAGTTATTGGATTAGACCATGCCATTATTCATTCTGTAGTAGAATAGAAACATTAAATACAGAGATCCCATTTTAAAACAAAAAAATAAGCAAGGTCTAGAGATTTAAAACACTGGAAACCAAATGAAACATTCAGTTTTATTCTGGAATTCCTCTTATAGACACAGAAAAGGAATGTCTTTCCAGTTATTCAGGATTTATATTGTTGTTCCTTATGAAAATAACTGCCATTAACAGTAATATAGAAACAAAAGAAATGGAAAACTGTTGATTTCAAAGATAACTATGAGTATAAAATTTAGCCAGTATTTCAAGGAAATAAAATAATATATTTCATATGGGTGTTATTCTTATGTTCAAAAATATCCTGATATAAGTAAGGTTGTTTTCTCATCTAGTTATGAAAGATTCTAGGTTGAAATTTCTCAGATCCTTTTGGTTATATTCAGTCAATTATATAATAAGAGCTAACTTGAGATAAGTGAAAATATTTTGCTTACTTCAGCTCCAAAAAGTCTAGTTAACTATGGTCTATTTGTTGTTGTTTTTTAAATAGATAACCTAAAGTTAATATTTTTTAAGTCATATTGTTGCTTAAATCTGAATTAAAAAAATAGAATCATAGTGTTTCTTGGAAACTCTGTAGCTTGAGAAAGTTGTTTCTAATAGAGCAACATTTCCCTTTGAGGCATAATTATTTCCACTACCCAAAGTCACCTTCCATTTTCACTTTTGCTATACTTTCATGTACATATAATCATGGCCATATTTTTCTATTTATATTTTCATATTTTCACATTTATTTTGGTTATGTTTATCACCCGTACATATTGCCAAATCAATTCTTACTTTGTTCTACATAAGGCAGATTAAATCAGAATCAGAATACTGCAATGAAAAACAAGTGTTCTAACTTTTATACTTTTTCTATCTCATAAAATGAATGTTGGAGTCATTTTGTGTGTGTGTGGCGGGGGGGCGGGGGGTAGCAAAACCTTTGATTTCTTTTTGCATATCTTCTCTTCATAGTCTGAATTTCAGTGAGAGGAATAAGCCAGGGAGCGATATCAATGAAAGGCTTCTTCCTTGTCTTCCTAGGTTACCGGGGAAGAAGTTCCCTACTCCTCGTCAGCGCCTTACCTATTGAAGATCTATGCAGTTGTACAGTTTGCTGTGATGCTAGTCTTTTATGAAGAGACCTTTGCAAATAAAGCTGTAAGTTTTGTCCATTTTAAATAGTATGAAAAATTATGTCATTTTTCTTGATAAAATATCTCCCATTAAAACAGGTAAATTAATTCTTCTAGACTATTGAATATAAATTATATCCAAAGTGCTTCAGTATAGAATTTCCATCAAATGGTATACTATTGATCTAAATGATAAAGAGTAAATAATTTGCCACAAATAAATTCCTCAGCCATTACAAAAAAAGTATTTTGGAAGTTAGAATGAAATGTTTGGGAAAATACTTTATATTAATGTTAACCTACTTACCTTCAATGAGAGCATACCCGGACACTGACATTAGAAAATTTTCAATGTGGGTTGACTTCATTTGTTCTTTCTAAACATTCAGAATATTCAGGATAACCAGAGCACAGGACCAGAGTTTAGAATCTGGATTCTAAATCAGGCATTACCACCTGGGGAGGTTTTTTATTTGTTTGCGTATGTATGTGTGTGTGTTTGCCACATAAAAATACTCTTACTGCCTACAGTTTTTAGAAAACAAAAATAGCTAAATACACAGTACATTGTAAAAATATAAAAAGATAAATACAGAGGTATTTTTTAAATGTGTATTGTTTTCTAGATTTATTTATATTATTTTCTTCCTGAAAGGATTTACATTAGTTCAAAGAGGTACATAAATTATAGTAAGGTATCTAATTTGGAAGTAGGTGAACTTGAACATAGAATCACAGAAGAGTAAAAAATCAGTGTCTTTGACTTTGTTACCAGGAAAACATATATCTCATGAAATAACCTCACTAAATTGGGAATTTTGACAGCTCACATGAGTCAATTAATGCCATCAGGAACTTCCTCATTCTTTCTTACAGCTCTGCTTTTCTCAAAATGCAGGTTCTCCTCCAGGTTTTCAGCCTTCATGGTAGCAAGGAGGCTGTCAGGTCGCTCTAGCTTTCAGCACTGCCTCACAAAAAATGCCAGGAGTGAAAGTTTTACAGTGCCGTCTGATGTGAAGGCTTGGTTCACCTGGGTATCACTGAACCAAGCAATGAGGTCAAGTGTGGGTCACTGGCCATTCAGTCTGTGAATGGGAAGACAGGGTAAGCTCCATAGGATCCTCATTGACTGAGAGGAGGGATGGGATGGTTTGGAAGAAAAATTGAGATGATAATAAATAGAAAAAGGGAAATAGATTGGAGTTGGCAAAAATAAATATTAGATCTCCATAAATCATTTTCACACAAAAATATGTGATTTGAACTTGTTTTCAAAAAATATTCTTTAAACACTTATAAAAATGCATATACATAAACCTTCCTGCAGGATACCAGAAATGTCATGAGACTATCATGGTGGGAAATATACTGGCTTACTGCTGGCACCCTCATACACGTATGCGCTACAACTAATGAAACCAATTCCACATTGTAGCACATTCGTTTGCCTTTAGCTTCACAAGAGACAAAATTTGAACCCAAGAATGTATTTCAGGAACAAAGCTTTCTTAGAAGTAACATGAACTATATCACTCTCAGCAATGCACCTGTAGATATCGAACTACCCTAATGTTGAGAATTATTGATGGCTTAACCTAAGGCCTCACAATCATCTCTTCAAGTATTATGTAGTTAACCCATCACTGATTACTTTGTTATCTTAATTTGTTCATCTAATTTATGACTGAAATATATATGCGATGTAGAGTTTAGGTAGTTGAATGAAACCAGAAGAAAAGCAAAATCATTGTATCTAAATACAGGATAGGGAAAAGTAGGTCTATAATTGTGAGTACATGACACATAGTTTGTTCTTGTATTATTATTTATTATTTTAGTTATGGTATTATTTGTTATTATTATTAACTTACTTTGCCCACCCCTGTATCTAACACTTGGTATCCTGACCAGTGTTGAGTGCAGTTTGCATTACTGAATTATTTTAGTAGTACTAAATAAAATCACAGAATAAATTGTAGTAATTTATAGAAACAAAAATGGGAACTTACCCATTTAGATTTTGAAAGAGACCCTTAATATTAAGTTAACCAAGAGATTTGATGTCTAAGCAAGTGTGAGTGCTTCCTGCATAAAAATGTGGCCAGACACTATTTATATTAAAATATGTAACGTATAGCCTGGTTTTCACAGGATTTTTCAACTGCAGTAAAAACTCTATAAGAAACTCATGTCAATATATTGACAAAGAGAAATATCAAGTGTCGAAATCCTTTTCAAACTGAAATTAGAGTTGGAGACAGCTTCATTCCTGACACAAATAACTTTTGAAAGGTACATTTTCTTGTTTCCCACACGTGTTTTTCTTTGCTAAAAACATGCTGTGCAACTAGGAAAAAAGATTGCTTATTTGCAAAATTCTATAGTGCCTTTCTAGTCTCAGGGATGTTTAAAAGCATACAAAGATGTTAAAATCCAACAGCAATATTTTTTTCCAGATTCGCTGTAGCCAATAATCACAGAGAAAAGTTGTGGCTGACTTGTAATTGGGGATCCTGCTGCGGTCCCACAGCCTTTTCTGTTTATGCATATACCAGAGTAGATAAATATTCGCTTGTCTTATGTGTGCGAGTTTTGTATAAATAACTTTGGGAGTCAAAGAAGCAATTTGATGGCCACCACAAGGGTGTAGAAGGCTCAGTCCTTTCTTTCTGAAACATGCAATGCATACATTTAAATATATAATGTTTGGTTTAGTGATATGACCCACAGACTTTCATGTTGATTTTGGTATGGTAATGCTTGAAAAATCAATTCCTTAGCTGCCAGGGTCCACTTCATGGGGTGATATCATGAATACGCATTTGAAATCAAAATATAGTTCCAAAGTAAAATTATAAAGGCAATGCTATCCTTTAAATAACAGACACACTCAAAACTGTTTGAATATTTAAGAGTCTTAAAATGTGTAGCTGTCATTACAGATATGTTTTTTTAAGATTATTTATTGATTTTTAGAGGGGAAGGAGAGAAACATCGATATGAGAGCAAAACATTGATCACTGCCTCCTACACACCCCTACTGGGGCTTGAGCCCACAACCTGGGCATGTGCCCCGACAGGGAATCAAACTGGCAACCTTTTGGTGAATGGGATGACTCCCAACCAACTGAGACATATGAGCAAGGATGCAAATATGTTTTTATACAGATTATTTGATGATATATTTCAAGTTAACGAGGCATCTGAGAATATCCTGTGTAAATTTGGAACCGATTATTATAGTTCTAAATTCCCTTGATTCTATAAAACATTATGGGCACTGATATTTTGCAACTAATGTTTTCATGTTGACTTGTTTTAACAAGACCCTTTGAAAAAGTAATTAATGTGTTTAGTTGTACTCTTATAAGAGAGAGTATCATTTGTACAAATTCAATTAAGCTAAGGTTCTGTGTGAAACCACTCAAGTCAATATCCTCTGTATATCGTTTTCTTCCAGTGCAGGCCATTGGGATTTAGTTTAATTTCCTAAAGTTTTTAGGTGGTAACTGAAATAACGTGAAAAAAATTAAATGTAAGCCAAAATGAGCATCAATTATAACTTAAAGCCACAAAATGAATGTAATAAATGTGTAGTAAAGAAAGAATATTAGCAAAAGTTATCTTATTAATAAGCATATACTCATATACTCCAGGAACTTAGAAAAGTGATCATTGTGAATTCCAATGAAAACTGTAATTTTTCTACTATATTGAAATATAATAAAGTAGGAAAGTGCACATTAAAATGTCACGTACATCAAATATTATATCAATTATGAAATTAAATATATCTTTATCCAATTAGTACTGTCCCCAAATATGGTCAGTATCAGGTAGCAACTTTAAAAGTTATGATACAATAGCCCCGGGTGGTGTGGCTCACTTGGTGGGTGTTGTCCCATGCACCTAGAGGTTGCTGGTTCGATTCCAGCATCCAGTAAATGTTTCTCTCTCTCTCTCCCCTTTCCTCTCTCTCTAAAATCAATTAAAAAATAAACATATTAAAAAAACAAACAAAAACAAACTTTGGCCATAAGGGAATAGGGCTGATTTATACCATGGTGTGGAACTGGGATGTTGGATGTGAACGGTAATTACAACTGGTGGCATTTGCTTATTGTTTACGAATTTGAACAGAGGTTATAGGTATGTATATTAGGTAGTAGTGAGTTGAAATTACCTGTAGTTGTTTCAGTAAAAAGAGAAAGTGTTTGTGTAATGGTTGATCACTATTTTAGCCAACCTGTTATATTACATTCTGGTGTTCTCATAAAGGTGAAATGTAAACACCATCACTCAATAGGAAATTATCTAGGGGCTGTGTATCCAACTCCTTGCTTTTACTGATCCGCTTTCAATCTTTATCTGACCATAAGCATTAGCTACATAATTACAATCTAGATCTCTGCCTCTGCTCCCTTTAAGTTTCTTGCTCATATGTATTCTACCATTGTCACACTTTGATCCAGGAGGTGTCAGAAGGGGCTAGTTTGAATTTTATGGCAGCATTTATTTCTGGGTGATTATGGAAAAGTTACTAAATTTTTTGTGTCCCAGTTTGTTATTTTTTTTTCAGATATGAAGCAGATATAATGAAAAAGGTTGTTGAAACTATAAAAAGAATTACAGTATATGAAACACATAGCATAGAACAGGGGTTGGCAACCTTTTTGTGAGTGCGTGCCCAAACCAGCAAAATCTCTGACTCAAAATTCTTCTGCATGCCAACCCTAATTTTTTGAGAACATGTTACGCCTACTTGATATCTCTTAAGGTGTATGTATGTGAAGAACCTTGAAGAAATAATAAAATTCATTTGAATGACAAAAACACAGTATATGATGATGAAAAATACAATTATTTTTTAATGTATACATGTACACTGATAGTCCGACAGAAAACTTTATGACTCCGTTTGATATTATCAGTGGGACTTTTGCTGCTGCATCACTGATGACAGAGATTTTACATCAGGTTTATATTTCGTGACCTTCAGAGATATGCACGAGCTACTACTTTCATCCATCAGGCTACTCCTATTACAAGACTTAACAAATTCATCACTGAGAACAAAGATTCACAAGCGTATATGGATGAAACCAAAACACTGGTCGGATCTATGAAGGCAGGGATAGTTAAGGCAGAGGATAGAAATTGCTCTTCCCCTCTCTTGTCAATCCATGTCTATGGTCTTTAAGATAACTTGTTATATAAAATTATTTATTTATCTAAGATGCACCTACACTGAATTTATCTGAAAAATAAAAAAGTCGATATTAAGAAAAAAATTGTAAGTGGAAGATTATAAGAGAGGCTTTCGCATGCCAGCAAAAGTTACTGGCCTGCCATGTTTGGCACGCGTGCCAGGGGATGCCCACCCCTGGCATAGAAGCTATAAAATAGTAGGTCTTCCATAAACACTATTATTATTTTTGACATGTAAACAAATTCATAGCCCTGTCTGGATAGATCAGCTCGGTGGGTTAGAGTATCATCCTAATAAATCAAACCAGGTTGTGGGTTTGATCCCTAGTCAAGGCACATACAAGAATGCATAAGTAAGTAGAACAACAAATCTATGTTTCTCTCTTTCTCTCTCTCTCTCTCCCTCTCTCTCTCTCTCTCTCTCTCCCCTTCCTCTCTAACATCAATAAATAAAAATTAAGAATAAATAAGAAAGTAAAAATGTTAAAGAATGCATAACTTATTTATAATTATGGCAAAATTGTTATTACTATAATTCCAAATATAATACTTTTGACATTATATAAACATATAGATTTCAAATGTATAGATTTCTGTGTGTGAAATTGTCTTCATCTATGTGTTTGCACTCATAAAGACATTCTCCTTTACATATTTTTGTATTCAAGACAGCTTTATGTTTAAAACCACAAAGAATTGGCCTTATTAAAAATAGTTATTGGAATGTGGTATTTATTCACAAAAATCTAACACTTGGAGTGCGGGAAACGAGTTAAGTCGGCTCGCGTGAATTGCGCGTACTCCGCGGGAGCCGTCTTTAACTCGGTTCATATAGATTTGCGGTGGAGTGCGGGAAACGTGTAAACTCGGGCCAATTGTAACTGTGTATTACCAAATATTTGTTTGTAATCCACCCTTTTGGTGGATGGAACAAAACCAAAAGACAGAGCCATCTTATATTTTGGCGGGAAATTCACCCGCACTCCAACTAAGTGACTTCTCTATACACGAGGGCATTGGTACTTCAAAGAATTATAAAAGTCAAACTTTAAAGGAGAATTTTTAGAAAAAAAAAACACTAAGTAAAGTATCATTATGAAATTGTCTAATTCATTCTTCAAGCATCCAAGGAGATAAATGACATTAGGGAAACCAAATGTCTTCTTTTTGAAAATGTCAACCTCTTTGAAAAATGTCAGTGACAAATGGTGTATTTGGGGCTGTTTTTCATGTCAGCTTTCAATTCTAATGCACCTTTCGGTAACTCTCCTAAAAAACCTGTTGGTCTGTGTGTTTGTATGACAGGCACTGACTCAGCTCACTCTCCTTCTGAGGGTCTGCTTCTTTATCCTGACCTTGACCTCCATCGGATTTCTTCTGGATCAAAGGCAAGATGTGAAATTCTTTCTTTTTATATAATTTTATAATGTATATTTAAAAATACATGTGAAACTTTGTTATTCACCAAACATTTGTTATTGAAGAAATAAAGTTGAAACTGAAACAGGAACTTTAGGGGAATATAGGCAGGCTTAGGGAATTTTTAGAATTGGGGTCCATGGAAAAACACAGGGCTACAGACTGGGAGAAGGCACATTTCCATAACACAAGGAAGCCAGATGCAGCTACATTTCCATAAGACAAGGGAGCTGGAAGTAGCTAAGAAAGGTCTATATTTACAAAATAAAGGAGGAGGAAGAAAGCCCAGAAGGAATAGGAGAACAATGAAGGAGAAGGGCCTCAGGAGTTACTATAGTAGCCAGTCTAAGGGAATAGTGACCAATCAGAGGGGATATCAAGGCACCAGGATCTGTAGCCTTTATAAGCCATAGGGAAAAGGAACTCAGTGGGACCCTCCCCCTTCCCCACGTGGGAGTCCATTCTGTGAGACTTTTTCCCTCCCCACACGTGGGAGTCTGTACTTGTTCTTCAATAAATTTCTACCTTTGCTATGACATTTTCTGTCCATGGATTCATTCTTCGATTCCAGCAGACAAAGAATCCGGGTTCCAGTCCAAAAATTCTGTTTCAAAACTACAATTTCACCCTTGTATTTTCAATGAAACAGAGTAGCAGTTTATCTGATTTTATGTCAAGGGTGCATTTTAAATCTAAGGCTTTTAAATGAAAATTGGGATTTTCAGTTTATTAAAGAAAATCTATGAATATAATGATTAATTTGGCAAAACATAGACTATAATTCTGAATACTTAATAAAATATAGAACACATTTGAGTATTTTTCCTTTGCCATTTGAATAGTTCTTAATATATGTCTGAATGTGTATATATTTAAAGTTTATATCCTTAACCCTCACACGGGATATTTTATTTAAGGAATCCTGTTTTAAATACTACCCAGGCCATAAAATACATTCACTTGAACAATTTTAAATTGCTTTTTTGGCATGAGGTATATAAAAAAATACTTTTTTTGTTATTGCTCGGTATTTATCAATCATTAATATTAATACTAATACCAACATTTAGGTAATTAACATATATAGTGGTTATTAATACTTATAACAATACTCAGATAATATTGATATAAAGCACATTTTATAAATTAAGAAAGTCAAACAGACAGTAAAATATTGAACAGAACACAAAGCCAAGCCATATGGTCCAGAATTCAGAAATTATAGAATTTACTTGGTGAAAAATTGCAAAAAAAAGTCTGTCATTCTTGAAATCTTATCTTTGTTGTGGTATTATTGTTTTCCAAATAGATAATCAATAATCATTAATTTCAGGTTCTGGAATAGCACAAGACTCTGGAGTTTCATCAAGATCCAATTCCAAATGAACTTCCGGTTAATGAAACTGTTTATAATATGCATTCCATAGAAACATTTGGTAGAGAACGATGCAGCTGGCACATTTCACATAGCCATATGTAAACAACGTGTAGAATTCTAAACCTTTTTCCTTCAATACTTTAAAAATGGTGTTTATTTTACCATTCATTTTGTTTGGCTCTCTATCCTACTTTTCTACACTAGAAGTCAAGTACATACTGAGCCATAAAACAGGAAAATGGAAAAATGTGTCTCAAGTCTACCTGAAATACTTACTCAGATCCAAAAAATCTGAATCACATACTAAACATCACCATTCTATCATTTGAATGCACTTAATAGAATTGACAATCAGCCAATAGCAATTGTATAGCTTCATTTTTTTTATGAAGATTGGTTTTGTCTCTCTGGATACAGATACTAGACAAAATAAGAAAGCTGTCTACAATAATATCCAATTATTCTTCTTGTATATAATCACTTAAAAATCTAAACTCCTCAGGCTTTATTCAGGAGCTCATACTAAGATACATTCTGAGAAATTTGTCATTATGCAATTTTGTGTTTGTGCCAACATCGTAGAATGTACTTATGCAAACCTGAATGGTTTATTCTATTGCTGTAACTAGATGTGCTATACTTTTATACGACTGGCAGCATAGTAAGTTTGTTTACAACAGCATCATATCAAACATGTGAGTAGTTAATGGTAGTGTAAGCCTACAAAAAAGACAGTTGGCTTTCCTTTTTGTATCAAAAGTGCTTGACATAAGCTTTGATTGCTGAAGCATCCACTTTAAAGAGATCCACTTCAAGGCAGGCTCTCTGGAATAATCGCCACATCCTACCAGATAAAGAGCCATGTGGCCTCTCCCTACTGAGGCTCCTTTATTCCGGAGATCCTGGTTGATTTGAAAAACTGACCATTGGACTACTTATTTTTTCTCTTCCCACACTTTAAATTCACCTAAAAAGAGTGAGCCCATGAAACCCTAGGCCCCACCTTAAACCCCTATAAAAGCAGAAAAACCCCAGGTCCCTCTCTCTCTCTCCCTCCCCCTCCCCCTTCCCCTCCCCCTTCCCCTCCCCCTCCCCCTTCTTCTCCCCCTCCCCCTTCTTCTCCCCTTCTCCCTCTCCCTCTCCCTCTCCCTCTCCCTCTCCCTCTCCCTCTCCCTTTTTCTCCCTCCATTCCTCCTTCCCTCCCTTTCTCTGTGTCTATCTCTTTCTCTCTGCCCCAAACCTCCTTGTGTGCCTTATACACTCCAGGACCTGCATGTAAGTCAAAGGTTCCCAATGGTTATTGCTGAAGGGTGTTTTGCGATATAGTAATAATCACTAGGGTCCATTCTGTTGCAACACTGGTTTAGAAAGGGGAGATGTCCCTCGGAAGCTCACCAGGGACAGGTGAGAGCCTCCAGGCATTTCTAGTCTATAGCTTTACTTTTGATAAAGTAAGACCAGCACAAAACAGTAATGCATTGCACTACAACCTTATACGGGCTAAGACTCACTAGGCAATAAGAATTTTTCGTCTCCTTTATAATTTTTTTTTAATTTTAGAGGATGTTTATTAAGACTGGGGACAATGAAACAATAAAGGGTTGGGGAAATAAGCCTAGGCTGTTCTGCTTTGGCTCAATAAGAAGTGAGAGAAAAGGGGATCTTAGGGGCAGGTTCAGGGGGTTGCCTTGGATGAACTGCACTGACCATTGCTGCCCTGGTTGCAAGCCTCATGGGGTCCATTAGAATTCAGGAGATGCATGCCTGTGGGGAAAGAAAGGGGTGGGAGGCGCAGGCTTGCTCCTGGAAAGCAGAGGATACTCTCGACCTTCATTTTTTTTAGGGTTTTTTAAGGCTGGGCAATTAGAGTTGTTAGAGGAGGATCTCAATAAAATATTCATCAGCTTTATGATGATGTATCAAAATGAGATTTATCCTCTTAACTTCATCTGTCCTTGGGTGTGGTTGGCAATTGGCACTAAGACAGTGGTTCTCAACCTTCCTAATGCTGCGACCCTTTAATACAGTTCCTCATGTTGTGGTGACCCCCAACCATAAAATTATTTTCATTGCTACTTCATAACTGTAATGTTGCTACTGTTATGAATTGTAATGTAAATATCTGATATGCAGGATGTATTTAAGCGACCCCTGTGAAAGGGTCGTTCAACCCCCAAAGGGGTCGCGACCCACAGGTTGAGAACCGCTGCACTAAGAGGATTTCTGTTATCTGTCTCCCTGAGTAGGGTGATTTCAGCTATTTACCTTCTGGTTGGGGAGAAGAAGTGCAAACCATTTACCCTTAAGTGTCCCCGGCTTTATAGGACCACCATCCTACATGATGACTGAAATATCATTACTGTATACATGACTGTATAAGCAACAGCATCAAGTATATCAAATACCAATTAAATACAAGCCTAAAAAAATGAGTATGAAATCTCTTTATAAACATGGTTAAACTATTGAAATATCATGAAAAATAAATAAAGAGCTAAATAAATGGAGAGATAACTCTATTCATAGATACATCTCTATAATACAAGATCTGTATGTTACTCCATGTGTCAACCACCCAAAGTAAAACCATCTTCTGTCACCATATATTAGGCCATATATTACATTTCAATACAATCTGAATTAAAATTGTGAAAGGTTTCTTCCTAGAATTTGACAAGGTCTTTCTAAAATATATGTAGATTGTTCAATAATAGCCAACACAGTGTTGAGGTTAAAAAAAAACAGGAGTTGCATAACTCCCTATCAAGATTTATTATAAAGCCACAGTAATTAGACATGTTTTATTAGCACAATGATTAGAACAGAAAACCTAGAAAGAGATCTATGCTTATATGTAGACTTGATTTGTGATAAAGGTGTCCCTGCAGAGCTGTGGGAAAAGGCTGGTTTTTCAGTAAATGGTCTTGGAAAAATTGGATTTCCACATAGGAATAAGAAAAATAAACTTGACAAATATTTCACACCATAAAAATTACTTCTGGGGTCAGGAGATTATGGGTTGAAAAGTGAGAGGAAAGCCAATACAGATTCCAGCAGGTAGCATAGTAATGTACGTCTATAACTTTGGAGTATGTAAAAATAGTAAATGGTACACAAAAAGACCTAATTATGATGCATTAGATAGAATTGATTAACTAGATTATAATACTATTAAGAAAGTCCGTTTTTCAAAAATTAATTATCATTAAGACAGTAAAAAATAAAACCAAGTAGGAGATGCTATTGGCAAATTTTATAAGTAGCAAAGATTTTATATCCCAAATGACTAAAATTAAAAGAATTAATACCAACTGTTAAAATGCTCACACACTGAAGAGAGGGGTTTATTTTGTGATATTTAATTTGAAAAACTAAGAATTTTTCTAACATAATTTTAACATATATTTGTATGTATGCGTGTGTGTGTGTATATATATGTGTGTGTGTGTGTGTGTGTGTGTATATATGTATATATGTAATCCAGTAATTCAATCCTAGTTATGTATTAAAAAATACACCTAAACGCATGGAAAGGAATGTGCAGACAGCATTGTTTACAATAAACATATATTGTCAACACTAAATGTTCTTCACAAGGTGAATGGTTACATGCATTTTGTATACCCACACAAAGGAATACTATGCAGGAGTGAAAGAGTGAACCCCTGCTATTTGCAGCATCATAGGTCTGTCTCACACACAATACTGAGTGAAAGATGCCAGATACAAAAAGGTGCATACAGTATAATCCCATTTATGAAATGTAGGAAAGATATAAAATTATAGGCTAGTTTTTAGAAATTTATGCTAAAGTGGTAAAACATTTTTTTAAAAAAGAGCTAGAAAGGCTATGATTACCATAAAAGTCGGGGGATTGATTCTTGCTGAGAGAGAGGGAGGGTGAAAATATTGAGGAGGTAAGAGGTATCATTGGGGTGCTGATAATGGGTGGTGGTTACATGGTTGCTTATTTGTTGAAAATCACCCAGCTGCATATTTCTGTTTTTTTTACTTCTCTATATGTATGTTTCATTTCACAATATAAAAGTTTAAAAGGTAAGATATATTAAAAACAACAAAAACTACGTGTTTAAAAATAGGAATCTTGTTTTTTTTAATTTAAAATTACCCATATATCATTAAAAATTATCATAATGAGTTATGACATTACAAGGAAAAAGCTTTCTTAATATTTTTTTCACAAAAAACTTAATCCCATTACTTGAATGCAAACAGACTATAAAATATTATCCTGTTTCTATTGAGTTTAAAAATGTGTTCTCTTTTTTGTACTAAAATGTTATTATTATATTCAATTTTACAGAAACACTGGGTCATAAATAATAGACAATAGAAGAAAGTCTTAAGTTAAAAATATACTTTAGGTTTCCTTTTTTTTACATACCTCTATATTCTAAAATAAATATAGTTGCATTTTAATGACATTGATTCTCTAATTTTTTAGTTAGAAAATTTACCTTCATAACAATACTATGTGTCTTTTACACAAATACTAAAATTTCCAACAAGTGTTAGATAAATGTCATATCAAACTATTTTAAACTGATAAAGTATCTGTTTATTACCATCATTATGAGGCAGTGAATAAATGTTCATCTGCATGTGACATTCAACACTGTTCCAAATACATAAATACATGTATTTCCTATATTTTAGATATCATATATACAGAAAATATTCATCATAATAATTAACAAAGATCTATAATGTTACCTATTAAATTAGGTATAATTACACAAATTTCACATTCCCAATATTTCAGAACTCAACTTTCTTTATTTTAGAGTTCTTAACTATATCAGTCCTCCTACCAAGTAACTTTTTAATGAATGAAGTGTACAGGTAAAAGCATTGAGTGAGGGAAGTGTCATTTACTTTAAACCTTAGACATTTAGTTGTTTACTATTTGATTCAGTAGTTTAGAGTATGCTTCACCCTGATTCATCAATGCTCAAACTAAGCAATACATTGGTAAAGAACAGATTTTCTTTAAAAGATGCATTTTATTGCCCAGCCAATGTGGCTGAGTCGGTTGAGCATTGTCCCACGCACCAAGACGTTGCTGGTTTGATTCTGGGGTCAGGGCACATGTCCAGGGTTGTGGGCTTCATCCCCAGCAGGAGGCATTAAGGAGGCAGCCGATCATGAATTCTCTCTCTTCATTAATGTTTCTATCTCCCTCTCCCTTCCTCTCTCTCAAATCGATAAACAGTTTTTTTAAAAAGATGCATTTTATTTCTTCCTTTAATGCCTGTTTTCAAACAGCTTCAGAGGCACATGCTCCTCAAATATATGAAAGTGCAGCACAATTCTTTAAATTTAAAAGAAATGTATATCACTGTATTAATTATAGATTGTAAACATGTGAGGAGCATACTTAAAGCTAATGCCTGTTAATGACACTATTTCAGACCTAAGGCAGCTGTTGTGGAAGCTTCCCGTTGCTTGGTGTTTCTAATGCTGTGTCGATTTGGCCATCTGAAGCCTCTCATCCCTTTCTTGTCATTTGCTTTTGAGGTAAGACATTTGCTTTCGGTGCCTATAGCAGGATTATACATCTACTGCTTATTTCATTCATTTATTCAACAACGTTTTTGTTTATTTTGTGACTAGTACTTGTGGGAAATTTTTACCTGTTCATCTACTTACCAAAACTTATTGTGTCACTTTGAGCTAGTTAATAGTGTTAAGCCTCAGTTTTCTGGTCTCTAATTTGGGATTGACATGGCTAATCTCACACAATTGTTGGACAAGTTACATTGCATGATGTTTATAAAGAAATTGGGCCACCATACTTGGTTCTCAACAAATAGTAGAAGTTAATTACTAGAAGTTCTTGGCAAAGACTTTGCCACTTGAGATTTTTCTTTTTAGGGCGAAAATGAAAATTGTTGCATATTTTGTCAATTACCTATAATTCTACAGAATTATGATTACATAGTACAGGCTAAGGAGCAGGTGAAAATAAGCTATTTGGGGTTATTTATTTGAGGCTCCTCTTTAAAAAATTACTGTCCATTTCCTGTGATTCCTCTAAAAGTAAATACCTTCTATGAGCAAAAAAAATACTTGGTAAACAAATTAAAGCAATATTAGAATATATTGCTGCTTTTTTTTGTTTTATAAAATGAGGAGACTAGTTCTATAGTCTCCTCATTATAAATTGTCGCATTAAATTTCCTATAATTTATTGGCCCTGTGGGATTTTTCTACTATGAATGTGCACCCTAGAAAATATTAATCCATGATAGTTTTCTATATATCATGTTTTTTATTAAGATGGTTAAAAATTAAGAGACATAAATACATTTTTATTCTTGCCCATCCATCCCTTATCCCTTAGGCCCTTTTTTAAAAGTCCTCATGTGGACATCCACCAAGTGCTTTACCAAATACTTTAGGTTCAAAAAGATTTCCACCATCAAGCACTTTTCCCCCCATTTTAATATTATGTGTATTATGAGGAACACACATTCTATATATTTCTGATTAATTTATACTAACATTATCAAAACAGGTGTTTTTAGCAGAATTTTACATTAAAATTGAGTTTTTAAAGAAGCATTTTAAATGCATTTTTTAGTTTAGTTTACTTTGTCTTGTCTTTTTTTGCTTGCTTTACTTTTCTTGTTTGAAAGCAGGAAGTGATTCCTTGCCAAGAGTAGATTAACCAGAAGAGCAAACATGTTGAATTTAGTTCACCATTGCAAACTTTGAATTTTGAGTGAGTTGGAAAATGGATCCAATCTCTATTAATTATATTGTTTGGGTAAAAATAGAAAGTCAGGAATGTTAGCAGTCTAGTTTTCTGCATGGCCCATTTCTGTCCACTGAACCAGCTTCCATCCTGTTGACTCACATCCCCTCCATTTCTCATGGCTGTCCTTTCCCCTGACTTAGTTGTGGGTGTAATCGACCAGTGGCAGCCTGGTGAATTACGAGCAGGGGCTTAAGGTAAACATCATTTACTCCTAAGAAATTATTTCCACATCACCTAGTTTTTCTGCTTGGCATTCAAAAGAGAGAGGCCCTGCCCCTTTTTCTAATCACCTGTCCTGCATTTGAAATAACAAAGAGCCTCCTCCAGCCCGTGTGCCACGCGCTGTGCTATGATTTATGGCCTGAGCATCCGACACTCTCCGTGCACTAACAAGATGGCCTGCTGCGTTTGAAATATATCCCCCAAATGAAAGCAAACATGGCTTTGTGATATAAAGCCTTGTCAGCACTCGAGGAATTAAACACATACAAGATCTAAGTTTTTAGCTTTTCCTTTTTTGAGTTGCCTTTACGAATAGCTCAAATGGGTTACGATCCACGGGACAGTGTTTCATATATTTGAGGAGGACTCTAAGGGGAATCCTGACCCTGAGAAAAAGGTGCAGGGATATTTGGCAGAACGTCAACGTGGTTTCCACTAGTACATGACAGGGACTCATTATGGGCTTGCTGTTGCCTGTAAGCTGGTTTCACTACCATCAACTACGAGGCCAGGATGCCTGGTTCCAGATGCTCTCGCCAATTGACCGTAAAATTGCTATGCATTTCTGGCCAAGCCCTGAGATTTTAAAAGCTCCCCTCCCCCTTTCCTCAACACCCTAACCCCCAATTCCCTCTAAAAAGCTGCTCATTATTCTTCCTTTGCCCCCTGATCTCAGCAAAAGAAATACTTCTGGAATCAATTAGAAATGTCTGCCCTTGATGAGGTTTGCACGTGAGTTTGGAGTTGTGAGGCTTTGATAGTGGCAGCCAACAGCTGCAGTTTCAGGTGGTAAAATCTACGATGGAATTTTCCAAGGTTTATTTACCACCATAAAAAATTTAAAAATAGGCAAGACAACTAGGGAAACTGTCTTATATGCCTTTGAAAGTGAGGTCAAATTTGGATTATGTATTTGTTTTATTCACAGTGAGCAAATTGGAGATCTCTGTTTGGGGGAGTCTTTTCGTTGCTTTAATAGATTGTGTCAAATGATTATAAATACTGGAAATGGGGGTCTCCTTTCCCAAGGTTAATGGTAAAAGAGAATCTGTTATTTCTTCTGTCATATTAACTGCTTGACAAGTAAAGATAGTCAAGGTTAATGGAACCTGTCTTCTGAAAAATAATGTGCATACTGTGTAATACACTGGCCTACTTTCTTTCTCTCTATCTATGTATATGTTTAAGATATTAAATAAAAATTTACAATAGTTTTTCTTTTTAAATCTAGGTATTTGGTAACTTTTATTAATGCTTATTTAATATGATGCTATAAACCTTTTTATGTTTATGTGTCCAATTAACATCATTAGCAATTGTAGCATGAAAATGACATAATTTTCCTAAAGCAAATTGAAAATTATAGTAAAAACCCAGGTATCCAAATTATCACTTGGCACTTTCAACCACATGGCCTTTCCTTTCCTTGAATATATGATATGCTTCTTAGAAGTCTGCTTTTGTTTCTACTGCTGGCTAAAAAATAGAGATAATTTCAAGCATACATTTTTATCACTAAAACTTTCATTCATAACTTCAAGAAATGCTATCAAACTCCCCCACCCCAGAGAATCACTATTAACAGAATTTTAGTTTTTAGAACTACCTTTTCTTTTATAATTAAACTAGAGGCCCAATGCACAAAAATTCGTGCAAGAGTAGGCCTTCCTTCCCCTGGCTGCTGGCACTGGCTTCCCTCCGGCAACCAGGACCCGGGCTACTTCCCTCTGGCCACCAGCAGGCACCCAGGACCCGGGCTCTTGCCTCCAGTCCCTGCTTCATCTGGAAGAACATCCGGAATGACGCCCAGAAGGACATCTGGTCTAATTAGCATATTACTCTTTTATTATTATAGATGAATTTTTAAGCACCTGCTATCTCCCCTCCCCCCCAAAGTATTACAGTTTTTACTTTTATAATGGTGGAGAGGTATTTTGTGTTTGGAAGTATCTCTGTATTTAAAGGTGACAGAGGTAAGTTAAATTTGCATTTTTATGTGCATTCTTTGTACATGTGTAGACATTTGCCCATTAATCACTCTGGTTTCTAGATTGAGGTTTATTAATTAGTGAACTGCATGAGTAAATAACCATTCGTAAGTGTACATAAAATATAGTACAATTTTATTATATTCATGGAATAACTTTAAGTAGGCTGAGAAATTCAGTTACTTAGAATACCTAATGTTCCCAGGCATGCCATAATGGGAAAAAGGTTAAAAAGTCATATTTTATCTAATGATTTCATACTATTAACAAAAAATAACAAGACTTAACAACTTTTAATAACCATCTTTCAAAAATCATGCATTTATCCTTCATAAGCTCTGCATGTCACTGGTGCACCAAGCTTTCTTTAGAGTAAATCAAACAAACAAAAGCGATGTGTAACCTTTAACAACATTCTGGAAGTTACTTTGCTGTGATCAAATTGTTACAGAAAGGAAAAGCTAGCTAATTTGTTCATTCCTTTTCTCTGAGGTGAAACATGGCAGGTGCCAGCTTTTCCTAGGCAAATGTTCAGATGGAAGAGCAAATTTGGCTGTTTGGTATTGAACCATTGACAGTTGAAACCTTCTCTCCAGGGAGGAAGTGGAGATCTACTCTCTGACTCTCAAATATTAGGTGTCCTGTTAGGTCTCAAGGGAGACTGCCAGCTCACTAATCACCATGTGGACATGTAATCTCAGAGAAAAGCATGCACCTGCTGGAAAGTTGCTGCCTGACACACTCACTTGCCACTCCTAAGTTTGCTGTTTAATGGGTGTCATCCTCTCTGCATGCCTATATAGTAGGTCCAGGGGAATTGGCTGCTACAGATTAAAAGCTAATAGAAAATTTTCTACACAGCTTATGTTGTCATTTATACTATTTCTACCAAGGGTTTCAATCTTGTTTACAGCACAAGAAGGTAATACCTCTCTTAAATTTTGTTTGTTTATGACAATGTCTGACACTGGCTTGGCCTAGCTTTATACAAGTATTTAAATTACTTGTGACGAGATGGAGAAAAAATTGGATTCAGATTCCAGACATATGCTGTTATGAATTAACAATGTGAGGAAAGTCACTTAGTTCTCAGTTTCACCATCTGTAAGGTCAAGGGAATGAAGTAGATTTCTAAAGTTACTTCAGTGTTTAAGATTTCATACTGATTATGTGATTTAAAAATAAAACAATACCACACAGATTAAATAGTTGCTATTGATTTATATTCATATAATTAATTCACTAATAAGAATGAGATTCCAAGAAATCTTTAAGAAATGAAGAGTTGAACCTATGAGATGTTTTAGGACATGACACTTGAGGTCATAAAAGACAGGACTAATACAATTATGATCCTCACTGTGCTCTGTGAGAATTTGACTGCACCTCCATATAATCACCACCATGCTCTTTCCAACCTACAAAGTCACTCCAAACAAATGAATTATCAAAGTAGATTTTTTTTAAAAAAATTGCTTGCTATAAATCCATCTTCCAGACAAGGTTTCTTACTGGTAAGGATGGAGCTTAGAGGGATTCCCGGCCAGTGGAAATGGAGTCAGGTCATTGGAGTGGAGCCTGGAACAAATTTGTGATCAGGAGAGCACTGGGTATTGGAATCCTAAAGCCAGTATCTTTGAAGTAAATGACAGCAAGTCTTTATGAAGGCTCTCTGAGAATCCATGTGCCAAAAGCCAGTAATAGCTCTGCACAGAGAATGTTATCAATACTCAGCACGATTAAATTATTGTCGGTGGGCCTAGCATAAAAGTAACCAGAGGCATCTCATTCTTTCCCTTTACTCTCACTAAGTGTTCATTATAAATCACTGAGGTGTCACTCACACAAAGAAATCTCAGTGTAAGACATATTTAGTGGCTTACAATAAACATGTGGATGTGTTTAATCAAAATGCATTAGGCAGATCATTTAGAGAAACTTTAAAGGTTGCTCTTCTGTTTTTGTTATTGATGCTGTGTGCAAATCACAATGCAAAAAAAATATTTTTCTCAGTGTGCTAAATACTCTTAGGGATTGTGGAAGGCTATGAATAGTTTTGTATGTGATTTCCACTTATTTTAAATTCAGCCCTATGACAGCTAAAATGGTGGGCTTATTTCAACCTGCAGTGGTAGTATTCATTCAGGCTTATTTCATTATTTCAGAGGAAAATCATCAGGTGAATAGGAGGAGATACTTTATTCATATTAACTCCAGTAATAATGCCCCTAAAAATGTAGATTCTATACTAGTATTATAAGGGAGCAAATAGAAAGCAATCTAGGTAAAGCTATAGCAAAATAGCATATCTTGGAAAATACCTGTTTTCAAAAAAACTGTATGATATACTTAGTTTTACTTAGGAGTTTGAGATTATTTTTACTCTCTTCATGCAGCCTTCTGGGCAGTTTCATCCATTATTTAGTGTACTTGTACTTAGTTCTGGCCAGCATCATTTTAAGCATGTATTTGACCTTAGGAGTAATAATATAAATATGTGTTGATGAGATTTTCTCAAGAGAGAGGGTACAGGTGAGTGAATTCAGGTATCCTTTGGATGGAGTTGGGTCATTGGAATGTGGGCCTTTGGAGAAAAATTAGACTTTGAAATGCTCAACTGTTCTCTTTGGATTTCATACAAGTCACAAGGGATTTTAAAGGGTGAGGCAGAAGTAGATTTACAGTTCTGAGTACATGAAACACAGAATTTATTCTTCTGTTGTTATTTATTAATTATTGTATTGTTTTCCATACGAACAACCTTAAACCTAGTTTGACCCACCCTTTGTTTATTCCCACTTCTGATAAAATATATATGTAAAACATTGTTATATATTATATAATAGAATACAGATTATATAATCATACTAATTATCCTATTTAATAAAGATGGAATATGCAAATTGACCATCACTTTTGTGACAAAGATGGTGGCACCCACAGCCAATAAGGAGGGAATATTCAAATTGATGCAACAAAGATGGCGGCTGGGCCAGGATGCTTGTGTCATCACCATGGCAATGACACAGGTGTTCTGCCCCGACCCGGCCGCTCCAGGCCTCTGGGCAGTACACTAAGGCGGAAGGCGGCTCCGAGCTGGAGCAAAGGTGGTGCTGGCAGCCAGGGGAAGGAAGGCCTATTCTTGCATGAATCTTTGTGCATCAGACCACTAGTCTACACTAATTACAGACAAACATGCAAATTGACCATACCTTCGCTACGCCTTAAGCCATGCCCACCAGCCAATCAGAACGACTATATGCAAATTAACCCAACCAAGATGGCGGCCGGCAGCCACGGAGCTGGAGCAAGCAGGAGGCTTAATTTCCCCAATGATGGAGGAAGCCAAGCTGCCGAGGCGGCTCTGAGCTCCACTCAAAGCAACAAAGTCTCAATTATAGAAGGTAAATAAACCCCAGATACCTGCTTTCAGCCGACTGTGGCCATGGAGCTGGAGCGAGCAGCCTGAAAGGGGGTGTGGCCAGCCTGAAAACAGCCATCAGCCCCTCACCCAGGCTGGCCAAACCTCCATGGGGTGAGGGTCCCCACTGGGGTGCCTGGCCAGTCTGGGTGAGGGGCTAAGGGCCGTTTTCAGGCTGGCCAAGCCCCTCCAGTGATGGAAGCTCCCAGTCTCTCCTTTTTTTCTTTTTTTTGACCAGCCTGCAAACAGCCATCAGCCCCTCACCTAGGCTGGCCAGGCACCCAGTGGGACCCCACCCTGATCCAGGACACCCGTTAGGGCAAACCAGCTGGCCCCCACCCATGCACCAGGCCTCTATCCCATATGATAAAAGGGTAATATGCAAATTGACCCTAACAGAACGACTGGGAATGACTGGTCACTATGACACACACTGACCACAAGGGGGCAGATGCTCAATGCAGGAGCTGTCCCCTGGTGGTCAGTGTGCTCCCACAGGGGGAGCTCTGCTCAGCCACAAGCTAGGCTGATGGCTGCCAGCACAGCGGTGGTGGCAGGAGCCTCTCTCACCTCCTCAGCAGCATTAAGGATGTCTGATTGCAGCTTAGGTCTGCTCCCTGCTGGTAAGTGTACATCCCCCAAGGCTGCCGGGCTGCCAGAGGGATGTCTGACTGACAGCTTGGGCCTGATCCCCCAGGGAGCGGGCCTAAGCCAGCAGGTGGACATCCTCCGAGGGGTCCCAGACTGCAAGAGGGCATAGGCCCGGCTGAGGGACCCCCTCGAGTGCACAAATTTTTGTGCACCGGGCCTCTAGTTATGTTATAAAATATTATAGGAACATTATGAATGTCAAAGGTATTCTGGAATAGCAAATGTGACAAAGAGTAGGAGTTAACCACAGGAAAATGTCTTTGAGAGCAAGAACTATGAATGAAATTTATTTTGTAAGAATACAGGCAAAAGAAGTTATAAGGGGTTACTTTTGACATAAGGATAGGTCTAGTATACCAGTAATAGTCTCCCTTTTGTATCAAGATGGGAGATTAACAGACTTTGTTTTACTTCAGTGCCTGCCAGTGAGCAGGGTCTATACTGAAAACTCAGGGTTCATAAGCTGAATTCAACCCCTAGTTGTACTTTGCTTGACCTGCACAGAGCTATTTGTTTTTCATTTAAAATTTGATAGTTACCAACATGTTTAAATCAGGAGACTTTAAGAACCTGGATTAATGTTTTTCTTGAATTATTAAACAATCTGGCCACCCTGAGCCTACAGTCCCTCAAGACATCAATGAGGGAGGCAACAAACAGTTTTGAGTCCATGAATGGTCATCTCGGCAGGGTTTTTACTTTTTCAGGTAATAGGCATCAAGCAGAAGAGGCAAACAGATAGCATGTGAGTCCCTGTAACTTTGTGCCATGGAATAAAAACTCTATTCTCTATTACAGGTTAAAGGAAGATGCTTAAACTTTGAGATGAAAATAACTGTTGTTCTCAGCTTTCATCATTTGAGCTATTTTAGAATGGGGAAAACCCTATTTATCCTTTTCCACCTTATAGATGTGCCCTACATCTAAAAGGTTAAGTGTCTTGTCCAGAGTTACGTGGTTAATGAGGAGCCAGGGCATGGATCGTGGTCTTTTAGTATTTGTATTTATATGTGGTTATGTGTGCATAAAATTTGTCAGGAAGTAGATGTACAAATATACATACATACATGCATGGTAACACTGGAGTCCTCTGGGGAGAAGAATTGCATGGCAAGAGGACAAATGTGGAAGAGAACTTTTCACAGAATCTTTTCAAGTTGATTCATATGAATGTATTACCTATGTTTTTTAAATAACCTACACTGACACTTCAAAGAGTAATTTTCCCATGAATGCATAAGAAATAAATATAATACATAAAAGCATGTCAATTTAAATATAGAAAATAGTTACTTGAAAATGCACTTTTAATTTAAACAATTGAATCTAATTTTTAAAAAATTCTAAGGTGCAGTTCAATTCAGACAACTTTGTTTTTTTGCTTATAACCAACATTAAAATAACTATTTTTCCAAAGCCATATGTTGCATATGCTCAACTCATTTTTCAGATTTTAACCCTTACATATTATTTTTTAAATTAGCAACTTGGCTAAAGTCTAATTGTTGAATTTTTTCAAGTATAACTGTTTAAGTAGCTTCTGTTTTACGTTTAGATCTGTGATTTTTTAAAAAATGCTGAGGCTTAAGTATAAGGAAGGGTTACAATGAAATATTCCTCTTATTATTTAGGAGTTTTGTAGGAAAGAGTACTTAAAGTAAATTATTCCCATAACTGTCAAATAAAAACTGCCTGATGAAGGAAGATTAACAAATGTCATGTTTTACCATTGAATCCTAAGCCCAGAACACTTGAAACACTTTGTAATGTTTAAATGTTGGAAATAGGTGTTATGAGGAAATGAATATACAAAGCCCGAGTTATTTACTAACTAAAGTACTGAGATCTAGACCAAATAATGCCTTACCTCTTTCCCAATGGAATTTGAGTGATTACATCTGTCATGGCAAAAGTGGTTTGGTTTATCTTAATGTAGAGTCCATGTAATGCTTATATTACATTGTTTACATTGCTGATTGAAAGCTAATATATAGTATATGCAGTTTGAGATGCCTGTTTCTAGTTTGAAAAATATGGTTTTTACATGGAAAAGAATTCTATCAGTGGGTTTTGAACTTCACCTGAATTTAACACACCTATTTTTTTTTACTACATCTTCTAAGAAACAGTATTTTCTTTTCTATTAAAAACAAAATCTATTTAAAGGACCCTCTCTTTGGTTTATAAGAAAATGTTCAACTATATTGAGTAATAATTTTATTATAAAACATTGATGTTTCATTCACCTTTCTTGGATTTAATAGGCCAATCAATCATTCATATACTCAACAAATATTTAAAATTACCAACTTTGTGATGGAGATGTTAATAATAGTGGTTAGGAACAGGGATTCTGGACTTACAGATCTTGGGTTGGGTTCTAACTTTGATACTTACCAGCTGTGTGAATATTGGTAAGTTTGTAAGCTTTCTGAGGATAATAATATAGTTGTTACAAGAATTAAATGAAATATTGTATATAAAGTGCTTAGGGTACTTTCTGCTACATCATAAATGTTTAACAATTGCTAGCTGTTTTTGGATGATGAAAATAACAAAATTACCAGTACTAAGTACTGAGACAGATACTGGGGGAGAATGGCAAATGAAATATTATCCCAGTCTTTAAGAACTGGGAGGAGATGAGAAAATCAGCTAGTAATTCCAATGGAGTTTGAGAAATGCTACATTAAAGTTAAGCACATTGAGAAAACATAGAAGAAAAACATAAATAATGCAGCAATGTGTGATAAGATTACTCGAGGTGACTATCTGTGACTTAAGCATGAATGGGCATTTACCAACTGAAGGATTGTGAGAAAGTGCATTTCAAGCAAACCAAATAGTTCGGGCCTAGGCCAGTAGGTAAGAAAATGCCTGCCATGTTGGAAAATTGACAATAGTTCTTCATGGCTGGAGTGTTATTGAGAGTGGAAGAACATCAGGGATAATATTAGAAAAATGAACACCAGCAAGAGCAGAAAAAGATGTGTAGAGAGTACATGTCAGAAGTTTGGACTTTGTTCTCAGGACATTACCACTGATGCCACTGGAGTGTTTTTAAGCATAGGAGCCATTTTATTAGATTCTCAATTTAGTGTAATCACTGAAGTGGTTTTGTAAGGAAGAAGTTGGTGGGGAACTGATCAGAGACAAACACGATAAGGATCTATTTTATTTATATTTTATTGATTGATTTTTGAGAGAGAGAGAGAGACACAGATTTCTTAATCCACTTACTCATGCATTCATTGGTTGATTCTTGTATGTGCCCTGACCAGGGATTGAACCCATAACTTTTAAAATGTGTTTAGGATAGGTTACCAGAAGGACACTTTTTGTTCACTATCTAGTGCAAAGTAATAAATGCTTCTCTCTCCTCCCCTTTTTCATGATTCATAATTATTTTTGAAAGGCAAGAACTAACATCAAATGCAAGTTTTGCAAGGATTTTGTGGTTCCTATCATAGCCAAAGGAAAGTGGAAACTATGAAGCTCATGCCATTTTCAACCATATGTACATAAAAATAAAACAGCAGTGAGGTAAAGCAAGGAGGGTAAGGAATTGTACATATGACTCAGCACTTCATCACTTTTGTAATTTGTCCTTTGAATAAAATTTCTCCCTGGATGGTAATATGTCCTGAAAGACTAAGATATCATAAATACCAAAAAATAAACCTGGACCTACTAAAGATTCTTTAATCTCTTTTGCTGACCCCTTTCATTCAAAAATTCTAAAGCAAAGATTTGGGTCTATCTGGTTTACATTTTATAAAACTTAAAAGTAAGCTGGAGTTAGAATAGTAAATCAGTTAAATATTTGATACAGTATATAGTTACTATAATTTGATATTTAATCCTTAAATTAAGTTGAAATAAGGGTGAATGAACAAGTAGAGTCTTCAAGCTCTCATTGACAAAAAGGCACTTTTCTATTGGATGTATAAGAGAAAGAGACTGATATATTCTGTCATAAAAGGTACATAGTTATTAATAAATAGAATTGATCATTTTACAGTGGAGAGTTGGAAGATACACTATCCCACTAATATATAATTTCAAGGGGTATCCTTAGAACTTACCTATTTCATTTACTCCGCACAGCACTTGTTATTGCATGTTATTATCCCCACATTTCAGATAAGGAAATTGAGGCGCAGAGAGGTAATTAACTTTTCCAAGATCATTTGATTGTGGGTTACAATTTTGATGTCTGTCTGTACTTTTTCTACTGTACTCTACTCCCACAAAAAGATTAAAACAATGAATGTTGATCAGAATATTAACACATGTGACAATTCCTTTCTAAATGCATACCCGAATGAAATCAGTGATTTTTTAGAAGTCTGATCAGGACAGCATGCCTAATCCTCTTGATTTCCTCAAAATATTCCCATTCTGAGCTATTTATTGATTAAACTGCCTAAGACATAAGGCCTGGTCTAATGGCAGAGGTAGGGGATGATGAGGGGTGGGAAAGTTTACCAGTGAAGTCATTAACACTGGATTTTAAAGGTGATTGAGCTTTCTTCGGTAGAAATGGATCTGGAAGACATTTATGAATTCACTGTAATTTAATTTGGGAGCAACAACCTTGACCTTTCCTCTTTCACTGTTCCTTCTGGTTTCCACCCCAGCGCACTCTTGCAAGTTTTATTCTTGCCTTACTAGTCACTTCTTTTCATCCACTGAAACCAACTCCTCTCCTGAACCTCAGGTCTTATAGTGCCTGGTGGGTTCCTTCTTCTTACTTTCACTCTGTCATCTCTCCTCAACCTGGGGCAATTTACCCAGTTTTATGGGTTTAAATGCTTTCTGTATGCTATTGACATAAAATTGTATGTACCCCTTCTTGGCTTATCCACTGAATTTCAGACTTGTATATCTAATTGCCTACTCTGTATCTATATATGGAAATGTAACTTTGGAAAGAACAGGAGTTGTCGAAGCTAAAGATATAAATTTGGGAGACATCTGTTAAATATCCATGGGAATTGATGAGTTTAGAGAGATAGGATAGGTTTCTTTCATTATTCAAACTACAAAAATGCAAACAAATGCCCTGCTGGTGTGGCTCAGTGGTTGAGCATCTACTTATGAACCAGGAGGTCACTGTTGGATTCCCAGTCAGGGCAGGTGCCTGGGTTTCAGTCTCAGTCCCCAGGTTGGGCCATACAGGAGGCAGCCAATCAATGATTATATCTCTCCCTCTCCCTTTCTCTCTGAAATCAATAAAAATATATATTTAAAAATGGAAACATAAAACAACTTCAGCACTAGCTCATAGTACTTTATTTGAGTTTATGTAAATCTAATTAATGATTATTTGATTAATGATATAATGATTATTTCTAATCGAAACAGTTTCTGTTTGAGAAACACCAGGTAGCATTTACTTTTCAAAAACTGTACTCTAACCAATTTATACATGAGACTGATCACTTGGTATCATTACCAATTCTTGATTCTTTACCAAGTAGCTGGGATTCAACCTCCTACTATCAAACATAAGTCTGTATATAATAAAAGCCTAATATGCAAATTGTCCCCTCAACTGGGAGTTTGACCACGAGTTTGACCAGGGGTGCGGGGCTGGCAGCAGGTGGCTGGGGAAGGGAGGCCCCCCGCAGCCGGCAACCGCTAGGGATCCTAGGGCCTCTAGTAACATATAAATGCTTAAGGGCAGTGTGATTAGGTTAAGGTGATTCATTCTGTGCACTACATTTTTAATGAAAGGTTCAGCATAGGTGCTCATGAAATCTACTCACTTTTGAAATAAGACTTCCATTCATCCTCTTATTTGTTCATTCACTTACACACTCAACAATACATTTATTTTAAAGTTGATTTAATTGTTAAGATGGTTAGAGTGCTAGGTCTTCTGGTTCCTGAGTGGGACCACAGTGAGGGAAGAGGAGACCTATGGAGCTTTGTGCATGTGGAAGAGTTTTGAAAGTACATCTCCATCAAATGTTGACCTTCAAATTAAATAATCTAAGAAGGTCAGAGCTTCACAGCTACCAAATCTGAAAACAGACACAGTGGCAAAACATTTTGTGTAACAGTAATTGAAATGATTCAAATACAACTATATTCTTATCTGCAGTTAAATTTGCATAACTTTTAAATGTGTATCATAAGAATGTGTGAAAATATACCTTTTTCTTTTGGAGTGATAAAAATGTTTTGGAACTTGATAGAGGTGTTGCTTGCACAACATTGGACTGAATGCTTCTAAATTGTACACTTTAAAATAATTTTATGTTATGTGAATTTTACCTCTAAAAAATGTAAAATAGAGTTTTACACAGAGAAAACACTAAATCAACATATTAAAATGTCTATAGATGGCTAAAAAATAAAACTTTATTCATTCACATACATGAAAGTATTTATAAAGTACTTAGAAAACAGTCCTCTCCACCAGAGATAAAGTTTTTATGACATATTCCCACCAGCCAGCCCAAGTCACTGCCTAATTACAACCCCAGATCCTCCATTGTGTCTGTTTTGCAGCCCTTAATGCTTTCTTCAGCTAATTGCTGGAGCTGAGTATCCATAGGAGAGTAGCTTCCTCTTGCTGTTCAAAACTGGGAAGGTGGAGCCCAGGTGCCTTAATTTATCTGTCCATGGGCAAAAGGGCCAGCAATCTGGTAAATGTAAGAAACAGCTGGCAGGACTCAGCCAGTCGTTGCACTCAGAGACAGGTGGACAAAGACTGCTAAAGACATTTTGTCCCTGAGTACCACGGCTGCTGCTGTGGCGGCATTTTGTGTATGTTTTGCTAGCAGGCTGTAAGATGGTGTAGAGTGAGCAGGTGGGTTGCAGTTGGCCCTCCCATTCCCCCTGGCAGAATTATAAAGACCTCTTCTCTGGGGAGTTGCTGCGTGTCTTTCAGGTAAGGGTGGATTTATCCACCTTCCCACATGCCCCGTTCTCCAAAAATCCTTTGTTCAACCTGGAAGATCTCTGACAAGACAGAGATGAGTGTCTGGGGTGGAGGTCATCAAATGTCCCTGTCGACTGTGCTAAACTATAGGGCACACCCTTATTTTATGGGAAATCCCTCCTTTCATTTCCTCTTTCCCCTTCTTAGACTTTTTTCCTCCTGCAATGATTGATAATATAAATTATATAATTATAAAATGTGCTTTGTAATTGAAACGTGATTTTTGGCCTAAGGGCTTTCCTCTTGTGTACTTCTAGCATTTTTATTTGGTACTATTTATGGGCTTTGAATGAAAGAAAGTTTCAAAAGAGCAAGTATGCTTGACTCAAACTTTAGAAAGCTGTGGTTGCCGTTAAGCGTCTCCGTCAAAGCCCTTGCTCCTTATCTCACAGATTCAGAGATGTGACATCTTGCTGCCTTGATTAAAGGACCCAGTTATTTCTTCCAAGGAAACTTGATGGCATGAAACATTGTGATATACACGGTTACATATGTTTGGGTGCCCCAGGGAGTGCACTGGAATGTTTGACAATCTTGCACATGTTTTTAGATGCTGAAGTTCATGAACTTTAAAGGACCAGGTGTCAAAATGGTTTTGTTTGTATGGTTTGGGAAAATTACAGTCTAAATGTAAATAATATCGGGATCATCATAATTTGCTGAAATATGTGTAGGGCCTGATAAGAAATTACTTAACAAAAGTATTTTTAATCATGTAAAGGCTACACAAAGTAAGTCTTACCAGATAGGTCTAAATTGGAAATCACATGAAGTTTAGATTCTCTTTTGCTTTCTCAGTGTGTGTCAAAACACACCAAGTATTCTGATGACAAATTCTTGAATGAGTATAACAGCCCAGATCCTAGAATCTAAAGAATGTGGCTAATATATTCAATGGCACTTATTTAAATTAAATTTCCCCAAATTCATGAACTCAGAACACATAACTTCACAAAATATTTTTTATTCAACACCAATCCTTAAACATGAATCAGTAAGATTAATTTTGGGATTCAAGATGAAGAATAACAAGTGGGTATGCTGAAAGTCAATGGTGGATATTTTTTCCATATTGAGTCAACCAATTTTATAGGAAAGAACAGTGCCCGCCAAATTTAAAGAAAACAAATAAACCTTAAAATAGTATGGTTGCTTTGATTCAGTTGGCACTGAGATTTCCTAAATAAAGGAAAGAACTGGGTGGACATATATTTGTGGTGAGAGCATAGGTTTGTTTTTTTCCTGCCTTAGTGGATGTGATGGATTCCTTTTGCTTTCATAATTTGTGAATTAAATGTGGTAGAAGTGATGAGCCGAAGAATTTTTTGATGTGTATGTATGTGTGTTTGTGTGCATAGAGGTTACTTTTTACATGAATGCAAGGATTTAAATAATAGAGAGTACAGGAGTAGTTGATTTAGCCTGGCTTAGCACTTAGCTTTAGGATTAATGTATATTTTTACAGGGCCCCAGTACCTTCTGTATTTTGGAGTAGATTTTCTGTTTATTATGAAGTATTTTCTCATAATAGGGATGTATTAAGAGGCTAAACTAATTTCTCTATGAATTAGTTTTGTGTGTGTGTGTGTGTGTGTGTGTGTAGAATTTTTCATATGAATGGGTTGAATATGAATATTTAAAGTAACATGAAGACTACTGTTAGGTTTTGGTGAGAAATCTGAATATTAATTGTGGCTACTGAAACCATAACTGAAGACAGGTAATATATAGAATGTAGACTGCTACTATATTATCTAATTATTGATATGAAAGCTTAAATATATTTACACATGATGCAATAAATCTTAACAGTTACTGGTATGCAGAGAACATTTGAAAGGTAGTTCTGGCCAGACACAAGTCATTTGGCAATGGCCTTGCCTAGTATATATTTTCAGGGCCTGTCTGCACAAAGATGCTGGCATGTTGACCATGATTTCTATTCCAGGGGATGGATTTCTATCCAAGTAAGCGAGTGACTAAATATTTTCCGGTGGAATCTAGGCACCATAAAAATTACTGAAGCTGAATAAAAAGTTGTCCACCTTCCTAAAAACGTAATTATGATAGCTTTGCGTACCACTATGACAGAAAAATTATTTCCACTTAGATCACCAAATGATGGAATGGGTAGAACATAATTAGAAAAAAAATAATGTGAGTATCCTGCTAATATTCTTTTATCAGCACTAATGAATATCTTACTGAATTTTCATGAATTCCCAGAAAACTTCCTGATCATTAACAATAACTGAATGTATGTATTCTACATCCAACTCTATCAAAGAAAAGAAATCCAATCTGGACCCACAGAAAACCCAGGCCATCATCACTTCATCTGATTTATTCTACACAAAACCAGTTAAGAAACTGAACACTTTACCTTCGTTTATTTGTGTTACCCTAAGCAATTAGAGATGAATATGCCTTCCCAAGCGATACAAATGCGAGTCTCCCTTTGTGGCAGGTTGTTTAAATTTACAACATAAAGCTAGCCTTTCCATCTCCAGTAAAATCCAAACAGACATTTAATTTTGGTGCATGACATTTCTGACTCAAATGGAGCCAGAAAAGACTCTCGGACAGCTCTTATTGTTCATGAGTTCGAACAAATTGGGGATCTGTGAATTTATAGCCAGGTTTTGCTCTACTATTGTTTAAAATAGCACACATGGAAAACACGCCATGGGTGTGTTGTAATTCAGCTTTAATGATGTAACACTTGGTCTCAGTCAATTGTTGGAGGGCTGTAAGTGACATTGGTTTTGTGCTTCAGACGTTGCATGTAACCTAGCAATTACAGTCAGGCTTTCAATAATGGCTGTTGGCGGGATATCCGCAAGTGAAGTCATAGCAATTTTGAAAGAGAATGCTAATAAAAATACACCTGCTTGTAGTGGAAAGTGAGCCTTTAATATCTCTGCTTTGAAGTTGGGTGAAGCCTTGGGTATTAACTAACAGATATTATGATGTAGGAATAATCCACTGCCCCAGGGGAGAGCGAGGTTGAAGTTACAACAGATTGTTATTTTCTAATCACCTACTTTTCAGTCACTCTGATATCACAAAAGGAGAATGGAATGAGGTGATAGTTTTTTCCTCAAAGACATTACTATTGGAAAGCAAATAATTGTAATTGTAAATACACAAGTTACTGTAACACTAGCACATACATATTTCTTACATCAATCACAAGGACGTAAATAACACTTTTTGAGAAGTGTTTTATTGTTGTCAGAAGCTTGAGAAGAATTTGAAATTGCACATTCCCGCATATCTTTTCAAGATGATGTATGGAGTTTCAAATCTGCTTTGTGAGTCCCTCTTTCCTGGTTGCCTCTTTTCCTCGGCCACTTTTTAAGTCATTTAGTAATAGCTCTTTTTATGTACAGAGGAAAAAATAAAGGTGCTTGTGAAGCTTTCTTTTATTTCATCAGGAGCGTTACTGTTGTTGGGAATCCTCTTTGTGCTGTGGGAGATAAATTCCTCCCACTGATGGCTTCCTTCACACTTCTCTGGGCTTACTTGTATTCTATAGTAACTTTTATTGGGCATTTAACAAATTGAGTTTATAGGAAATGTTGATATATTGACAGCACTGGAGAAAAGATATTCTAGGAATAAATGCTATTGAAATTTGGAAATTATGCAAATAAAAATGACTATCAAATACCAAACTACAATTATTTTAACCACTTTTCACAGATATTTATTACAGTTGTCTTTTTAGCTATAAATGGTTATGTCTAGATTAGTATAAAATTATTTGCATAATCAGTATTTTCTAAGCACTTTAAATAGTGATGGTTTTTGTAGTCATTTTCTCTACAAGTGAATGTTTGAACTCATGGAAGTAACTCTTTTTTTTTTAATTCAGTAGTGTGTCTCTATAGAGAGTATCAAGTAACCCAAAGGGTATATACATTAGCAGTTGTCAGGTCCATATTTAACATCAACATACTAGGCACACTGAAACTTACTACCAAGTTCAAAGGAAATATATGGACTTTAAATTGCTTGTTAATGTGGTAAAGAATCAGCATCAAGGTGTTTGTTTTGTTGAAAGGAAGTCACATTTTATTTCTCATTTATGAAATTGACTTTGATGTTTCTTTAAGCCACAGGGATTTTTTCGCCAGATTCATTTACTGTATCAGTTAAGTGCAATTTCATTTAGAGAATATTGTGCAAGAAGTCTTTGGCAGTGGTGGTGGTGGGGGGTGGGGGGAAGGGGTTGATGAGTAGAGTTTTTTTCTTTATAGAATTTCAGTGTGTAATTTTCATTTAACTTTGAAAGTGGATTGTTGTTGAGTCTTGACACCTGCTGGGATGAGTATCCATTTCAGGCTACAAAGTGGCGCTCTGAAATAAATATCAGTAAGCTTGTTAAATGTTGTCAGATGTATCATCACATTAGTAGAAAATATTATGGTAAGATAGAGTTGAATTTAATTTGCAGGTTGTATGTTTGGGCTATAAGCTTTCCCTTATAATGTTCATGAAGGTTTTCTACAGCAGAGATATTTCAAGGTTAAAAAAAATGGGGGTGGGGGTTACTGATCCATTTAACTTTCACATGCCCAGAATGCATTATGCAATTTATACCATAATTTGAGATATTTTCCTCTGTACTATCTGCCAGAGAATTGGGATATAAAAATATAGACTTTTTCATATCATTATGTATTCAAAAAAAGTGAAATGTAATTTTACTTTGGTAATAAATGTAAGTCATTTTGGTAAATAATTTTTATTTTGAATAATAGTTATTTATTAAGCTGCTACTAGTACTAGGTACTTTCATGGGATCCTGGATTTGTTTACTTTATCTCATTTCAGATTAAATATTGAAATTATACAAGAAAGGTCTTCTTTTAAATTTTGACTTGTCCAAGGTCATACACCTAATAAATGAGAAAATCAGAACACAAGGTTAGGTTGGACCAGAAGCTGTAGCTGAGCTCGTTAAGTGAAAAGACAAAATGTGGTCAAATATCGGAAAGAGGATATAATGAGAAAATATATTAGGATAGAGGAAATTGTATGTGAAGTACATTGAAAATGTGATCTCTTTGATTTTGATTTAGTGAAAGTTCCTGATGAAACAGATCTTATTCTCAGTGGGACTTTTAACTGTTGAGATCAATTCAATTCCTTATATATTGCTAAATTCCTACAATTCAAGCCAGAATCAGACATGGAGTAGCATGCCAGTAAGAGAGGGTATTCTGATAGGAAGATATGAGGGTCCAATAAAGATGTACATCAATTAGTATCATACTACCTACTGCAATGGATAAACTCCAAAGTACCAGTGCCTTACAAATATAGAAGTTTATTTTTCTGCTCACAAAAAACCAATGTTAGTGTTCTTGTTTGGTGTGTAGCTCTTACGTGGTCTTTTAGGAACCCAGGCTCCTTCTATCTTATGTTTTTACCCTCCCCTGCATTCTGAAAAAAAAGTAGAAGGAGAGTAGAAGATTATCCATTGAAAAGTTTTTGGGCCCTGACCAGTGTAGCTCAGTTGGTTGGGCGTCATCCCATGCATCAAAAGGTTGCCAGTTCAATTCCTGGTCAGGGCATCTGCCCAGGTAGTGTGCTTGATCCTCCATAGGGGGCATGCAGGAGGCAGTGGATTGTTGTTTTGCTCTCACATTGATGTTTCTCTAAACTCTCTTTCTCCCTTCCTCTGCCTCTAAAAGTCAATTTTTAAAAAGGTCTAACAAAAAAAAAGGAAGAAAAGTTTTCAGGCCCTGGTGGAAGCAGCACATATAATCTCTGCTCTCATTGCCTTGGCAGGATTAGTCACATGGCCATTCTTAATTAAAATGAGGCTGGGAAATAAAATCTAGCTCAGCAGAAGAGAAAGTATGTTTTAGTAAACACTTAGTCTAGCCTACAAGTTGCAAAAGCACAGCCTCTCCTGAATTAGGGTTTTCTATCCCTTTCCCTGGGCTTAAGCACCTGGACACACACACACACACACACACACACACACTCACACTCAAAAACACAATTTTAGTAGCACCTACTTCCGTATTTTAAGCATATACTGTGCACTAGTCACTGTATTAACCGCTTTAGATACATTTCCTCAAATTGTCCCCACAACATTTTTATCAGATATGTTACTCCTGTTGTAGTTATGATGTCTGCATAACAAATTATCCTAAATATTAGTGGCTTAAGCAATAACAATCCAAAATTCAAGAAAGGATTAATTGGGCAGTTCTGACTGTCTCTCTTGCTCTTTAGCCACAATCTTCCTGTACATTGTGAACTTTCAGGATTTACCAAAAACAATGGCCCTGGACAGTGTGGCTCAGTTGGTTGCAACATCACCCCATATACTGAAAATTTGCAGATTCAATCCCCAGTCAGGGTTCTTGTGGGAGGCAACCAGTCAAGGTTCTTTCTCACATTGATGTCTCTCTCTCTCTCTCTCTCTCTCTCTCTCTCCCCCCCTCTCTTTTGTCCCTCACTCTCTCTCCCCTCCCCCTCTCTCTTAAATCAATAAGCATATCCTTGGGTGAAGATATAAAAACAACAATTGTTTACATTAAGATGATAATACCAAAATTCTATTCTCTGGAAAGTTGTAAATTTTGCTGCCATTCACAAAATCTTTCCCATCTTGGTCCAGGGACTATAGGTTTTTTTAATATTGTCCAAGATAATATTTGGCAATCTGACCAGTTTAATTATTGAAGGTAGGATGCACCAAATGTCTGATTTTTTTTCCTCGCCATGCCTTTTGCACATAGAAATATTTCCTCTATGATTGCCCTCTACCCAGCGGCCTAAAGGTGCAGCCCACAACAAATTGATGGTATTTGTGTCAAGTAGGCCATTTGTATTTTTGAAGTTGATATCCATGGGGGTGATCATAGAGTTTTGTCATTTCTCATGATAGAGAAGACAGTTTCGTTAAATGAAATCATTGTGACCACCCATAAGAGAAATATATGATCAAGAACAAGAATGAATGTTTCATATGATAAGTAGGTTCAGAAAAAAATTGAAATAAAGCTAGAATGATCTTAAGAGAGTATTGATCATTTCTGATAAGCCTTTACAGAATAGAATGTTGAGAGGTAGGCACAAATTAAAGAGGTCTGTGTGTTTTGTGTTTTGGAGAATCTGTATTCAGGAAGGAGGACCCTAAAGAAAAGAAGTAATGTCTACTTCTAATTAAGTAACATCTGCCTAGATACTACAGTCTAAAATAACACCTATTTCCCCCCACACCTTCAGATCGTATAGCTCATTTGTCAGTTTCTGAGTAATCAAATAGGTATAGCCAATTGTAAACTCAGTGAGGATTTTGCCATATAGATGCCTGGGCTCCATCTAGTGGCAGAAGGTAACTGCAGGTTTTTTTTTACCATTTCCCCAAACACTTTTTTTCTCTCCAAATGCATTTATTGGGTTTAGTTATTGAGAACAACATGAATTAGGTTCCTAAGAAACAGTAATATCTAATGTTTAAAACTTGTATCCACTATATTAGTTTTCCCTATTCCTAATGAGAATATTTTATTTTTTCTACTTTATAAAATTTGACTTACATAGTTATTGCAGTGAATTTATATGTTTTTATTCTTTTGGATGTTTTTTTTTTGTGTGTGTGTGTGTGTGTTTTGTCACTCTACAGGACAGATACAAATTGTAGAACAACAAAGCTAAGATGACATAAATTGTCTTATAATTTAAATGATTAATAATACAATAATAAACATAAACATAAATTACAATAAATTACTAAAACAAATATGGGATAAAAGAAAGTTGAAATTGGATTTTAAAAACTAAGATGACTAGCTAAAAGTAAGATGTGAGGTGATAAATTAAATATATTTTTTAACTTAAGAATTTTACTTTTTACATGTTTTGGGTTGTTATTTTTTTCTACTTCAATAGTTATTTAATATATGTTTGAAAGACCTGATGTATTAAAGTATAGTCATTTGACTGTGTATGTGCAAATGTGTATAAGAAGAATGTTTTAATCTTCATTAAATCAGTTTGTGAATTTTGTGATGTAAGTTAGTTTAAAAAACATTTATAAGGTTTACACAGTAAATTTTAAGTTGAGATGCTTTTAGAGTCTCATTTTTAAAATATTATAGGTACAATCATTTATTAAATTACATATAAAATTATTGAAAAAATAACTTTTATATGTAATTATGTATGTGTATGTGAAAATATATATTAGAGATAATGGATATAATTTACTCCATTTCTAATACCTTCCCAATAAAAATAACACTGCAAAGTTAAAATGCATTTTAGTTTGGATATAAAACTTCAACATCATTGCTTAAGACCAATTGTATTTATGCAGTATATATTTCTCGGGGAGTGAATTTCTTTTTAATTAATGACTGGCTTTTTTTTTTTCAATGAGGAATGGTTTATTGACAGTCTCAAAGTGGTATTTACCAGTTGCAAAGAGAAAAAGAATAATTTTACAGGGGAGAAAGGATAGACACCACCGTAATCAAGTTAAATTCACCAATAATGGGGCAAATCAAAAGCGTGTTCCCCTTGGAAAGAAGATAATGGGATTACTCCCATGCTGGTTATTTTTTCCCTCTGCCTTCCTCCAATTCTTTCATATCAAAGAATTTAAAAAAAACAATACAAACAAACACTTGAACAGTCAGAATTAATTTGTCTCTGACTATTGAAACTTTTTAGGATAAATTGCCTGTATCTGGTTTTAGAGATTATTCAATAAATACATTGATCTTGCTTTTATGAATAACACGATCATTCTATGCTTATACATTTGCTTATTGTCCTTTTATAATGGAAATTGAGAAGAATTATTCTTACTTCAAAAACTGCACTATAGTTTAAGTGCATTTATTTAAACATCAGGTATGCCTAATCTCTGTCCTCTGATCTTTATTCACACAAGATGATCTTCACAGTTGTGTATATATGACCTATTGTCACCTTTCTATATAAAAAGTTAATACATATTTAAGTGAGAACTTATCAGTCTTAGTAACCTGTACTTTTATTCTTGTCACCCTTTATTGGTCTATTTTCTTCCCAATTGGTACTATATAAATCAGCCAATTTTCCACCAAGATACATAAAGTAAATTTGATTTTTCAAGTGATGTCTGATAGTGATGTGTAATTTGGTATCTCATTTATCCTATATAATAAAAGGCTAATATGCAAATTGACCGAACAGCAGAACGACTGGTCACTATGACACGCACTGACCACCAGGGGGCAGACGCTCAATGCAGGAGCTGCCCCCTGGTGATCAGTGCACTCCCACAGGGGGAGCGCCACTCAGCCAGAAGCCGGGTTCACAGGCTGGCAAGCGCAGCAGTGGTGGCGGGAGCCTCTTCCACTTCTGCAGGAGTGCTAAGGATGTCCAACTGACAGCTTAGGCCCAGGGGCTCCTAGACTGTGAGAGGGTGCAGGCCAGGCTGAAGGACCCCCCACCCCAGGTGCACCGGGCCTCTAGTGTGTGTGTGTGTGTGTGTGTGTGTGTGTGTGTGTGTATAGTAAATTTTCCTGTAGCAATTTGAATCTTTGTTAACCTATTTTGCTTAGAGTATTCTCATTTTTAATGACTTTTTAATTCTAGAAAATCCAGCAGGAAAATAAATATTAAATAAACTCCTAATTTTCCACTGTCATAGCCCAAGATTTGGGGCTCTGAAAAGTGGGTCTGGTATAGAGGTTAAAATAGAGAAAAACAGCCAGTATAGTAGCCTATAGAGAGTAATAACCCATCTAACCATATTTTTGAAATCTCCTTGAATTCAAGTTACAGAAAAACAAGAACTATTGAAACTGAATATCAGGACACTATTGTGTTTCTTTTTCCTATTAAAATTTAAAGTTGATTTTTATTGGTAGATACTGTCTTCTAAATGTAGCAGTAATATATGTCTTTTTGAAAGGTGTAGATCTTGCACGGTTAAATGCAAAACTTTAAGCAAATTGCCTTTTCCACAAATGTAAACTGTAGAGATGAGAATATTTTCTTTATATTTCCCTGTGGCCTTCTGCACCCTACCCCAAAGGAAACCCTCATGAGCTGCAATCTTATAATTTGTTAATTATGATCTGTCCTTGTTTGGAGGTGATGATATATTTATAAACATTTGCCCCCAACAGATCTTCACTTTTGCTTAGTACAAGAATATATCCCACTCGGAAAGCTTTTGTGCCAGATGTGTTTAGAATTAAGCATATTTTAGAGTTTTAAAAAGATGCATGTACCATGTATTATGAAACACCCCTAGGGTGTCTGTGGCAGCAACCTTATTCCAACAATAAATATTTTTGTAGGAAATTTGCTAGCAAAAAGAAAAAAAAGTAGCAAATTTACCCTAAATTGTCTAAATGAAGAATAGCAATGGCCTTCTGATTATTTCAGTTAGGTTCTATGGCCAAATGAAAGAAGTAAAAAAGTTGGATTTTAGGGCTTTTAAATTTCAGAATTGCAGAAAAATATTATAAAATTGTACCAAAGAATTCTATCAGAATTGTCTTCAACTTCTCTCTCTCTTGCCAGGATAAGGGGGATAAGGGCTTGAATTAAATGGGTGAGTAGATTTGGAGTAAGAGTTTCCTAAGCAGCAGTATTTCAGACAATTTGCCATAACATTTAACTTCACATTTAAAAATACAAGTCATACAACATTTAAGTTTTAATTGTTTTTAAAGACTAGAAAACCTAGCTCTAGAACCAAAATGTAACATATATCTGACAAATGTGTTAAGCACAGTAGTTTCCTTAACTTGATTTTCTTGATCAGAAAGGGAAAGGTTTTTTGTTTGTTTTTCTAATGTGGAGATTGTTTTTTCAAGCTCATTTGTGTCCATGCATTTAATAGGACATAGCACTCTGTGACATCTATCATCTCATTTAATAATGGTTGTCATTTCATTTCCCAGTAAAGACAGGGAAAACAAGAGTGTTGAGATACTTTGAAAATCTATCCGTTTAGAAAATAAATTTTCTCTCTGTTTATATTAATGCTCATTTTTATTATTTTCCAATGATGAAAATGTAATGTGAACTTAATGCAAAATGGTCAGTTGAGAGATTTAAAGCCCTTTATTTCTTTTCATAAACTTAACCATAACTCATTTATAATATTAGAAGGAAAATCTCTAACCCATTGTGAAACTAGTATGAAAAGCTATAGGAAAAAAACAACAAGATGTTAGAATTTTCATGTAGAGGACTATGTTTTGGCTTCTCTCTGGCTACTTTGAAAATGTTCTATGTGGTTTTCTGCAGTTTCATTAGGATATATCTTGTTTTATATTTCTTTTTATTTACCTTGTTTAGGATCATTGGGTTTCTTGAAATTATAATTTGGTATATTTCATCACTTTGAGATATTTTTATCTTTCATCCCTTCAAATACTGCTTCTGCATCTTCTCATTCTGTAACTCTAAATAACATATTTAAACACGTTATTGCTATATCATTTTAACTCCCTTCTGTTTCCACCTCCCACCTCCACTTCTGCCTTCCACTTCCTGGGTTTCATTCTGGATTGTTTCGTTTTGGTTTGTTAGGTCTGCATTCTACTTCACTTAATTTTGCTTCATGTATATCTAATTTATTCCAAAGAAAACCTGTGAATATTTTATTTTAGTTCATGTACTAGTATTTTTCAGTTCTATGGTATCTAGATAGTACTTCAGCAAATCTTTTATGCAACTTTACCATTTTCATGCCCCAAACTAAAGCTTAGTGATAGAGATGTAATTCAAACTATATCTCTTTAAAAATACTAAAGGTATATATCTATAACTATGTCAATAATTTCAGTATCTTTGAGTGCCCATCAGTCTATCATTTCTCTTGCTTCTCACTCATGGAGACTTCTGTCATTATGTTTCTGGTGATCTTTGTGTGGTGGATATTAAGTTTAAAGTTTAATTTCTAGAAATTAGCTTGAGTCCCAGGAAAATGTTACTTTACACCAAAGTGTATTGTTAATTACCATTGCCACAGGCCCTAACAATCCAGTTAACCTTAATTCAACCTTGAGGCATGAGATTTTTCTATATAGATGACTCAAAACCAAGCTTCGGGTCATACAAATCATGGGAAACTTGGTTTTCACGTTCAGTTCTATTATCCATTGCATTGGGGTCCCCGTCCAACTTCAATGTTGATTTCCCAGGGTCACTCTTTTAGAAGACCCCAGACTTTGATTTTGTTCCCATAGCCTCTTCTACAAGGTAAATTCTGTAAGAACTAAAGAGTCCTGAATGATGGATTCACTTGTCTGGATTTCTATTTTCTCCCATTTTTTTTTCTCTAGTAATTCCACACTAACATTCAAGGATTTCCCTAACAAATATTTCTGAATTATTTTATCTCACTTTTTTATTAGCTTCAGTAGTGGGTGAGGGGATTGGTTACCAAGATTGCCATTCCTCAGAGAGGCAATCCCATCAACAATGTTGTGGAAAGGAGAAACAAGTGAGAGCAAGTTAGAGCAGGACAAGGCCAACACTTACCATTGCCTTCCTGGGTGGCAAATTCTCTTCTACTGCTTGCTATGGCAGATACTTGTATCAATTCACTTCTGAGTTTGTGTTTGGAAGTTAATGAATGAATGAACGTCTTCTGGGATATTATATTTTACTGTTAGCAGCTTTAATAATAATGTGTTCATGTTCACACCAATCAAGTTTATAAGAGGTGTTTAAAGTGGTCAGAAAGTTTAGACCAACCAATGATTTAGGAAAGTTCTGTTATTACAAGATGATATGGTACCCAATAATTTGAGTAGAATTTGAACCTCTTTAACTATCCCCACTCCTTTCTATAATGTAGAAAACTGGATTACTCTATTATGATTTATTCTAGTCTGTGTTTATTTTTATGTCTCAACACTAAATACAAGCATCTGGTTTCATCTAGACATCTGTCAGTTGTCAGGTTTATGGTTGGTTAAATAAGTTTTTACAGTGTCTTGGGATTATGGAATTGACTACTTTTCAGGTTCATAAATTCATACCTTTTACATGTTAGATATAGTGCATATCTACAGTTCTAGTAAAAATAATCTTAACATAAAAGACAAAGATTCAAGTTAATATTGATCCCCAATATATTGGACTATTTCCCTGATTTGTGTTAAACAATGACACCGAATTGAGAGTCCAAGTTACAAGAAAGATTCACTTCCTTGGGAAAAACAGAGTTGTAAACTGGAAGTCTTTTTTGAAATACAGTTTAATAATAATGCCACATGTAGATATGCTTAGCATTTCATTTTTCCGATGTCCATCCTGCCAGTTATAGAGAGCGAAATGCTAAAAATTCTCTTTATATGAAGACAGTCTGGTTTTACCACAAGGAAATTGGAGTGTCATGGTAATGCAGTAAATTATGCTATCTATATACTATCTAAAATAATTTAAGTACTATATATGCAGTCGATAAACCTGTAAATTGGGATGATTTATTCAGTTACACCCAGAAATCTACTTTGAAATTGTTTTATCTTGGGTTTTTTAGCTAAAAATTATATTGCTAACAAAGTTGAAGATTAAATGTGCACATTAGCCTATTAAAGACTTCACCATGTCTTACAGCAACAAAAATGTCTACTATGTTGAGATCCCCTTTGCCTACTTATCTCATTAATGAAACTTTAAAAATCATGTTTGTTGGGAAAGCCTGCAGTCTTATCCCCAAACTTTAGATTTCAGGGTTTGGCCACATAACAATGGCTCTCGAGTCTATAACACTAATTTATTAAGAGGTAAAGAGCCCAAACAGCTTATGCGGACTTATCAACTTGAGTCTGTTTTAGACTCAATGAAGACTCCTTTGTTCTGCTTAAGCCTGTTTGTTAATGTCCTTCAGGAACACCCTCAGCTTTCAATATTTTAGACTTCAGGGAAGGAGGGAGAGGGTGTCCTTCTACTGTAACATCAGAAGGGTGTGCTAAGTCATTTGCCCTGTTACTGAGATCAAGAGGATCCACTAGCCCTGGGAGAACTGTTGTACATTATTGGAGATTATTTTGTTCTGTCTCTTCTCTGAGTGAAAGCATTGTTCCATTCAAGGCTTGAATGGAGACTCCTATACCAAGATGCAGTAGCCAGAAGTGTTTGGACCTCGGTTTTTAGTGGGTGGCTTTGTGGTAATCTTTGTTTTTCTCCATGGATTTGGAGTCCTCCCCCTGGCACTAGCATGCTACTAGACATTATTCCTCCTAATAATTCTCTCAAAATTAATGCTTCTGGAACATCATTTAGAAATTAGTTTTCTAGATAATTGAAGTTTCAGATATTAGAGAGGTCTTGTGTTTTTGACATTCACTAAATGCTTAGGTATTGCGTAGTTGACTTAAAATTAATAAATTTATGAAAAATTATGTGATGATATTTTTTACTCTATTTACTCTATGGATATAGTTGAGGACGTTGTTCATTATGGTACTCTTTATGAAGGAGACTTTATCTGTTCTTAGTAACAGCTATAGTTGTTACTCATTTATATCTCTCTTAAGTATGTTGATGCCTGTAATGTTGTAACTAGATCTTATTTTTCTATTTGTGTTGATTGCTAAATAGCTCAGTCAAATATACCACAACTATCTACATTTTGCTTTTCTCTTCATTTTTACAATTATATTTTAAAAGATTTGCTACATGTATTCGTTTTCTATTATTGCCATAACAAATGCTTCAAATTTGGTGGCTTAAAACAATACAGATTTATTATTTTACAGCTCTGTATGTCAACAGTCTGGTTTGGCTCAGCTAGTTTTTCTGCTCCAAGTCTTGTAAGGGCAAAATCAAGGCAGTCTGCTGGGTTCTTTGCAGGAGACTCTAGGAAAAATTTACTCAAAGCTCTTTCACGTTGTTGAGGAAATCCAGAACATTGTTGTTGTAGGACTGATGTTCCTATTTCCTTGCTGGCTGTCGAGGCAGGGCTGCTGTTATTGCCAAGAGGCCTCCTTTCAATCCCTGCCTTGAGACCCCTGTGGGTCAAAGCAAGCAATGGCATTTCAGATCCTTCTCACACTTGGAATCTCTCTGTGACTTCCCAGTCCTGCCACATCTTTCTTCTTCTTCTTCTTCTTCTTCTGCCTCTAGTCAGAGAAATTTCACTGCTCTTAAAGGCTGAGGTGATTAGATTGTGTCTACCTGAGTAATTCAGGATGGTCTTTGTATCTTAAGGTTCATAACTATAATTATATCTGCAGGGTTTATATTGTTTCTTATTTTCTACAAATATTTTCGAATGTATCTTTTCTTTAAATATGAAAAAAGAGTTATTTTACAATGTATATCTAATAATTTCAGCATGTCTGTTTCAACTTTCTACTGATTGTGTTTTTTCTTAGGATGCTTTATTTTCTTGTGAACTTGTTACTTTTATCATATGTTGGTCACTGCCTTTAAAAAATTATATTTAGTGATTCATTAAGGGCTAAACTGAAGGTGACTTCCTCCAGTGAGAATGTATATTTGCTTTGGCCTGGCAGCTGGAGGTTCTACCTGACCAGTTTTTGATCCTCCTAACTGATATAAACTTGGCCGTACATCTGAGCAATGGTTGACTTGAGGTTACAACTTTTTGGGGACATTTTTCCCCCACCTCAGCCCAGGGCCAAAGCAACTTCCTCTCTAGTAGCCTGGTGTTAAAAGGGTAGATAGAATCATTTGGGGTTCCAGATTAATACAGGGAGGGTTTTCTGCTGGAGTCCCCACCTTGCGTGGTTCCTAAATTTTCATTTATTGCCGACTTCACCTATACTGAAGATGTCAACAATTAAGTCACATTTGATAGAGCACAGATGTCCTCGGCCCCAAACCTGTTCTTACACTCTCTGAATTCCCATTTTCCCTCAGACAGTTGGATCTGTAATTCTCTTGTTAGCTCGTCAGTGCTTTTAAACTCATTTTTTATATGTTTATATATATTTATATTTAATTCTAGCATTTTCGGTTTTCATTTTTTGTAGGATTGTTTAACCCTTTGTGGTAGGCAGAATTATGACCTCTTTAATATGTCTATATTCTAATTCCCAGAACCTGTGTCTATGTTATGTTAATGGCAAGGTGAAATTAGTGTTGCATTTGGAATTAACATTACTAATCATCTGATGGGGACATTGTCCTGAATTTTCTGGGTGGGCCCCAGTGTAATCACAAGAGTTTTAATAAGTGAAAGAAGGAAACAGGAGAGTCAGAGTGAGGTGATGTGAGAAGCACTCAACCGGTTATTACTGGCTTTAAAGATGGAAGAGTGCCTTGGGCCAAAGAATGTGGGCAGTCTCTAGAAGCTGGAAAAAGCAAGGAAACAGATTCTCCCTTAGAGCCTCCAGAGAGGAAGGCAGCTCTGCCAACATACTTGATTTCAGAACAGTAAGACCCATTTCAGACTTCTGACCTCCAGAACAGTAAAATCATTAATTTATGCTAATATTAAGCTACTAGATTTGTGGTGATTTAGAACAGCAGCAATAGGAAAAAATAAATAATAATATGCTCTGTCTTATGAAAAATAGAAGCTTCCCATCATTTTATAAAGTGTGTTTAAAATTAAAAATATGAAAATAACAATAGTGCTATCACCATATTTCTGGTTACTTTACACATTCAGTGTTATTTACAAGATTTTAATAGTGAAATAAATAGCATGATAGTAAAGAGAGTAGAGGCCTTTTTGTCTGATCCAGTTTGTTTTGATATTAGTAATTGATGCCTCCTACCTTAAATCTTAATTAGTTTGAAACTAAAAGACAAAAATATTCTAAATGGTTACTAAATATGCTTATTTCTGGCAAAGTGATAGAAACTGAAATTTTAACTGAGCTCCCTTCCTCCAAAGTTGTTATAGCTAAGAATGGAATGGAAATTTTTGCTAAAAATATTATCTTGACATTTTTAGCAAATAGAATCCTAAATAAGCACAGCTTTGATCATTTACTACATGTGAGTTTTTGTGAGAGATTTTACATTTGTTTAAATAACATTACTGAATCAAATTATTCTTTAAATTAAAACCAAACTTGATCTATTTAAAGTGTGCCAAGTTACTCAGTCTTACTGCTATGTGTTTGCTCATAGCAGCTGCTAATCCTAAAAGGACTGGCAAGGATCATGTGAGGAGCTTGGGGATGGGATCCTATGACAGACCATCATGGGCAAAGATTTCATTCCAGAGAGCATATGATATATATTTTTCATTATAAAATTTACATGGAACTGAAGGAATTTAGATGTATATAGCGTTGATTTGGAAACCTGCAGAGATGAAATTTGGAGAATTAGACGTCACTTTGGCTGATCCTGAAGCCAATATACTTTCCAATGGGTAGTTTTGATTTTTAAAAATATGGAACAATGTTTATTAAATAAAATGATGATCACTGATTGAAGGACCTTATTCAAGTTAATTAGTCCTTTTGTTTTATTTGTATTATCTCTAAAATGTTAAGGAATAAATATAATAATAACTAATAGTCTCTAACATTCTATTTTAGAGAGGGTGCACACACACAAGAACACCTATGCACACATATACATGCATGCATAATATTACTTTATATAAAATATAGCAATAAATAAGGACCCTCCTGTAACATTCTGAATATTTTTTTATGATAAAATTCAATGAAAACAACACCTGAGTTACAATGGCTCCGTGAGTTCTTATGTTGGAGGAAAGAAATGAAAAAGGTACATCTCACTGGGGCTAGGACAATGAATTTCAAAGTTGCCTTAGTTTCCTCTCACCCATAAAAGTTTATTTTATAATAATTTGGTAGAATTGCAGATCACCACTATTACAGAACAATGTTTAGAAAGTATGAAGCATTTCCCCTCTGCTGATCATCTTTTACCGGTACCTACTCAAAATTTTGGAGATGTTCTCCTATGGAAAAACTGTTGGCTCTACTCATCTTGCCTGTCTGTAAAAGAGCTCAAGTGAGGATAATGATGATTCTTCATAATGTGTGCCTGAAGTTGCAATTAGCGTGTTCCCCAACGGATTTTTAGCAATGCTTGTCTTTCAATAATAGACCATGTCTCTTTTTTACTGAGCTTATGGCAAGTCGCTGCTTGAAGGGACTATTGCTTTTGGACTATTGCTTGATGGTGACTATTTCAACTAGTGATTTCAGCCCAATACCTGGGATAATGGAATGTGTAGTAAAGCTGCTTAAAATTAAGACATAGTAATCTTGGTGCAGTGGAATAAGAGGTATAAATTTCCAGTTATAAAATCAATTAGTCATGGGGATGTAATGTACAGCATTGGGAATATATTCAATAATATAATGACTTTATATGGTGTCAGATGGCTACTAGACTTACTATGGTGGTCATGTTGTTAGGTAGGCAAATGTTAAGTAACTATGTTGTACATCAGAAATTAATATAACATTGTAAAATAACTATCTTATCTAATAAAAGACAAAAGGGTAATTGACCATACCTTCGCTACGCTTCCCATTGGCTAATCAGGGAGATATGCAAATTAACCGCCAACAAAGGTGGCGGCCAGCAGCCAAGCAGCTGAAGCGAGCAGGAGGCTTGCTTGCTCCAGTGATGGAGGAAGCCAAGGTTCCCCACCTGTCGCGGCCCGGCTCTGAGCTCCGAAAGCAATGAAGTTTCAATTATAGAAGCTACACAAACCCCAGATACCTGCTTTCAGCCGGCCGTGGCCACAGAGCTGGAGCTCGGCTCTCAGCTCCAGTGACGGCAACAAAGTTTCAATTACAGAAGGTAAATAAATCCCAGAATAAAAAAAAAAGGAGAGGCTGGGAGCTTCAGTTGCCGGCCAGCCTGAAAACGACCCTCAGCCCCTCACCCAGAATGGCCAGGCACCCCAGTGGGGACCCCCACCCTAAAGGGGGTGTGGCCAGCCTGAAAACAGCCATCAGCCCCTCATCCAGGCTGGCCAGGCACCCCAGTGGGGACCCCCACCCTGAAGAGGGTGTGACCAGCTGCAAACAACCATCAGCCCCTCATCCAGGCTGGCCAGGCACCCAAGCGGGACCCCCAGCCTGAGCTGGGACACCCTTCAGGGCAAACTAGCCGGCCCCCACCCGTGCACCAGGCCTCTATCTTATATAGTAAAAGGGTAGTATGCAAACTGATCCTAACAGCAGAAGGACTGGGAATGACTGGTCACTATGACACACACTGACCACCAGGGGGCAGACGCTCAATGCAGGAGCAGCCCTCTGGTGGTCAGTGTGCTCCCACATGGGGGAGATCTGCTCAGCCACAAGCCAGGCTGATGTCTGCCAGTACAGCGGTGGTGGTGGGAGCTTCTCCTGCCTCCTCAGCAGTGCTAAGGATGTCTGACTGCAGCTTAGGTCTGCTCCCCGCTGGCAAGTGGACATCCCCTGAGGGCTGCCAGGCTGCCAGAGGGATGTCTGACTGCCAGCTTAGGCCCAATCCCCCAGGGAGCAGGCCTAAGCCAGCAGGTGGTCATCCCCCGAGGGGTCCCAGACTGCTAGAGGGCACAGGCCGGGCTGAGGGACCCCCCTCCCCCGAGTGCACAAATTTTTGTGCACTGGGCCTCTAGTATTTTAATAAAAAAGAAATAGTAAGCTTTTAAGTTGTGAATTTAAGCTAAATCATTTGACCAACCACAAGTTAATGATATTGAAATCAAAATTAGTTGGATTAAATATCAGTTTACCACATACTGACTGAAAGATTTTGGATAAATTACTTAAATGTTGTGAAACTTTATTTTATCCAAAAAATGTTAAAAAACAAACAAACATTGCCTACCTCCAACAATGATGTGAAATATTTTGTAACTATAAAGCATATCACAATAGTTGCTGTATTCTCTTGAAAAGTGATATAGTATGGTTATCAACAGATGCAAGAGCGTCAAAGAGCTTTGCTTAACAGAGAAGTATTGATGGGATTTTATTTATTGAACATGTCGACCTATAATTTGGAAAGCTCTGATGAAAATGAATTTAAAGACAAAAATTTGCCCTTACGAAGCTTATAGTAAATTGATATGTGCAAATGGAAAGCGTTACTGTGTGTAGTGAACAACTCTATGAGTAGATATAAAGTGGATGCTGCAAGAGTGTAGAAGAAGAAATATCCAGTCTTGCTTGCTAATTTAGAAAGGGCTTCTCAAATGAGGTACACTTGATCAGAGGCTTAAGGAAGAAGAATGAGAGTAAATTAAGCAGCCAAAGCTTATGTAGCTCAGTTGGTTAAGTGTCCTCCGTGCACTGAAAGGTTGCTGGTTTGATTCCCAGTTGGGGCACATACCTAGGTTGTGGGTTCCATCCCGATCAGAGTGCAGGTCTGGGTGTAAGCTGGAGCAACTGATCAGTGATTCTCTTCCCCCTCTCCCTTGCTATCTAATGTCAATAAAAATGTATTTAAAAAATTAAGTAGAAGAGGGGGAGTAGGAAGAAAAGCACGTGCCAATTTATAGCAAGTTTTCTATATTTAGGGAGCAACAAATGGCTTGGAGTGGCATGTGTATGTGGAAGAAGTGAAGGGGATATGATTAGTAAGGGACATACATGCAGGACAAGCAGAATTACCCCCACTTTGTAGTTAAGAGAACTAAAATTCTTTGAAAAGAGAAGTGACATGGACAGATTCCATCTTTTGGACAATGTTTCTGGCAGTGAGAAAAAAAGACAAGCAAGACTGGAGGCATTAGATCTTCTGGAGAAATTCTAGGTATTTAGGGACAAATTTAGAAAGTAGCGACAAATTTAAGTTGGGACTAATGAGAGATTTAAGAAATAAACTATCAGACTTGTTTACTGACTGATCAGAGGTTGGGGATGACTGAGGGAAGAATTTGCCATAATCTTCTAAATTTCTGGATTTGTGAGCTCACACTTTCATTGAGATTGGGACCTTAAAGGTAAAGATTTGAAGGAAGAGATATTGAGTTTATTTGTTGATATATTTATACTGAGGTACCTATGAAATACCTGAATCTCAGTCTGAAATTCAGGATAATAGGTCAGGCCTGGAGTTGTAGATTTTGGGTATCAATTTGAAGGGGTAATTGCAACCATCTGCATAAAAGCAATCAACTTGGGGAATTTTTTATTGTTCTTCATTTTGATGCAATTATCCAATTAGGTAATTTATAATGTCTCCTTCCCATAAGTTTTATAAGACAAAAAGTCTAGTATAAGTTAGTGATTTATTTTGAAACATCCACATTAGTTTTAAAATAAGTAAATTAACACTGATATTGTTAGATTTTAAATTGATTTGTCCATCTAAGAAAACAAGTGCTATATCAGCCACTGTCACTATCACCTGTAGATTAAATATTCTGAATTATAAACAATGGTATGCCTGTTTTAACTTTTACCATGTCATATATTATTGATTCATATAAATGGATTTGGTTGGAAGACATGTCAAACAAGAATTCCCACATGGTAAGGTCCCAGAGCAATCTGTCATGATGAAATATAAATTATGTCTTTCTCTCTCACAAGACTATTAGAATTAGGTGACTAGGCTAGACAGCAGTTGTAGTGTCTGAATCGCATTACTACTCACTACTACCAGTAGATGTGTCTTATTAGTGATGGGAGAAGTGTATAATTATAAATTGGAAATTATTACATTTTTCCTTTGGAGTAACTTCATCATTATTTCATTATTGAATAACTTTAAACATAAACACATATGGCTTTTAATATAGAAACTCCCCAAAATTTGATGTTATGACTTTTATTTCTCATGATTTTAACTTATGCATTTAGAAATGGTGAACTATTTTATATAAAGACTTCATTGCTTTTGTTATAATGATTATAACTTATTTTAAAAATTTATATATCAGATATGTAAATTATGTTTCTCCACTAGCCCTTTCCAGTGTGACAAATGCAGCATAATTAAGTAGAAATCTTAGTTTTGGGACATACTGTTCAGCCTACAAGAATTAATACAATCTAAAATAATAGGTGAAAATTTAAATTGTACTCATTCTAAACATTAAAATCTAACCATTTGAAGGATTAGCAATACTTAACAGTGTCATAAATCATATGAACTTCTTAGAAAAGTGACAAAAATTGCTGTATTTTGTAATGCTATTTTTGCAGTCATATTCTGTTATAAATAAATTTGGGCTCCAGGCCAAGGAGAACTTTGGAGAACTTTTATGTTTGAGAGACTGTCTCACAGCTGGAAAGCACCCCAATGTGGATTGATCACAGAAGAATATGTTTTTCATTATCCAGCTCTCTACCAAACTATTTCTTGTAGCTTGAAAATAATAAAGATTTTGTAAGCCTCAAGAGGTCTTTTTTGATCCATGAATGAAGTTACCCTGGATTCATATAACTAAAATCTGACTTCCTTTTAGCCATTGAAATTCAAAACCCTTCCATTTATTAGTGTAGAATAAGAAAATTCTTTTAAAAATGTCAAAAAACTTTGCATTTTAATGAAGTTAATGTCAATGCATAGCAAAAGTTTTTATTCCATTTAAAGTAAATGCAATATGAGGTGAAAGGAAATGTAGGGTGAGTAATGGAAGTGGGTTAATTAACACAGAATATTAGAGAATTCATTCAGGTAGCCTTCAAATTATTTTTTCCAGTGTTCTTTAAGCAGAAGTTACACTTTTCTCCTTTTACTTATCACAAATACATTTTTATTTGTATTCCATTATTTAATTTATGAATTTTAAGAAAAATAATGTATTTGATTGTTTATTGCTTTAAAAAGTGATGTGTCCTTCTAGCCCATTCATGAATCCATAATGCCATTTTACCTATGATGCATTGTACATTCTTAGTACCTTTTGTAGAGGAAACCAAGTTTAATTTATAGAATCTTCTATATAACTTTTCTATACTCCAGTCTCCATTTACAATAAGACAGTAGAAAAACTGAGTTGTTGTATATAACTGTGGCACCCTAGTAAATTAGTAACATATCTAAAGTAAAATCCAAATCACGATTCCAAATTCTAGATCACATGTGTATCCAGGATATATGTACAGGAATATAATTTTGCTCATAGAATAATTGGCAATTATTATTAATAATTGTTTGCTATAACCATCTGAGTCAAAAGGAAATAAATATAGAATCATAAGGTTTTAAAAGTGGTACAATCACCCATATTACCAGGTGGGAAAAAAAAGATGCCAAGTGTTGAAACTTTGATCATTCATGTTTCACCAATGAACCCAAACACACAAGAAATACTTGACTCAACTTGCTTACAATAAGTGCCAGTCCTCATTTTTTCATATCAAGGAGAGATGGGGATTTGGAAAGATATTTAAAATCTGCAGATAATTTTCAAATCTCATTTTAGACATTATTTTTTACTTCCTGTCCTATCAACTTTGTTTTACCAGATTTTTAAACAAAATTGCCTTCTCCTTGCCCCTGCCTGCCCTCTTGTGGGGAGCAACAGGAGGATTAAAGAAAAGGGGGGAAAGACACATGGCAGAACATCCATGGTGAGATGATGAATACATTCTTAAGATAGGTGTAACCACATGTCACTAGATTAGAACGCCTAGTAAGAATTCATATATTTCAAAATAATGTCCTATTTTTAATATTAAATTTATTTTTAACTACTGAATGTCAGCTGGCTCACTCTGCTTGAAGATTGCAGGAGGGAATCCCAGAGGAAAGGATATGCAACAGGAAATTGTTATCCAATGGGCTTTCCAGGGTTTAACTAAATCATTGGCCAGAGTTGACTTTCTTATTAAATGTTGGTGCTCTTTGTGACAGAGTGGCAATGCCTCATATTTTCATGAGAATATTTTGTGTGGGGATGGAAGAAGATATATCACTTCCCAGGTCTGAATAAATTACTTGATTAATTGTTTCATTTTAGTTCATGCAGGCAGCATCTAAAAAAAATCAAAGTGTCTGTTTCTTTGGGTCCATTGGACTAGTAAAAAAATCACAGCCCAGTAAAAATTCAGACAGGGACTGTTGAAAAAGATAAACAGTATCTGTAATTATAAATTGGAAATTATTACATTTTTCCTTTGTAACTTCATCATTATTTTATTATTGAATATTTAAACATAAACACATATGGCTTTTAATATAGAAACTCCCCCAAATTTGATGTTATGACTTTTATTTCTCATGACTGAATAAATAAGATTTTTGTTATAAAATGGCCAGGAAAAAATTAAATTCTTCAATTGTAAAATGTCCCCTATCTTTCTATAATAAAACTGATGTGGCAAACACTAAGTCATCACTATTTAACAACATAATTGAGAACTCAAAATTGGTTCAGTTTTCCTACCAATAGGTTTGAGATTGTACCCAAAATGCCTGTCCTTATTCGGCCTCATGCCTCAGTTCAACTCCTTCCTTCCACAGCTGTTCTCTGGGTGCATTCTTACTGAAATAATGGGGCTCTGTGGAGGAGACCTCAAGGGGATTGAGGGAATAGAGAGCGCTGGTAAAAAGAAAGGGATGAAAGAATCTTTGAAAGATGAAACAAATTAGGAGTTTATGTAGGTCAAGACATTTAAGTTTTCTCCTATTAATATTGTAATGTGAGGATTTTTCAGCTGCTTTTATCAGAGAGCCCACATATTTAATAGAATAAAAATATTCTGAGAATACTGTCAAGCATTATATAAGAGTGTTGACTTGGTATTATTTACTGTAAAAGGACTGTAAGTAGGACTCACATAAATTGATGTTTTAGACTTGGGATTCTAGGAGTTCATAGAAAATAATGTTGGATGTTTTGAGCTGTTAGAGACATGCCTATGGGCCTATTCTCTTCTTCCAGGTAAATACCATTATTTTAATGTTAAATGGAAGAGAGTGTCAGAAAAAATAATTGATCCCCACAATTAAACAAATAATTAAAAAGCTGTGTGTGTGTGTGTGTGTGTGTGTGTGTACCTGTGGATCTATTAGTGTATATAGGAGCATATATACACATAAACTTACGTTTATCTTTCTTTTCTACCTACCATTTGTAAAAAGCAGGGCCAACAACATGAGATTCTATTTTTTCCATAGCCTGCATCAAGTTCCACATACCCCACTTCTTTCTTTTGCTTTTCAGCACTTTCATATCCCTCACATTCTTTTATGGCAGAGCACAACTCTCTCACTTTTCCTAACAAGAAACACACATTGCATTTAAACAGACGAGGTTATCCCCATGCTCGCGTCACAGGTCAAGCAAGATCACTTACATTTTTTAGGGGGTCACCTCTTCTCACTGGGTGGGATATGACCTTTTTCCTTTTCATAGAAAAGAAACCACCCCAGATGTTCACCACTCCTTCTCCTTTTTTTCCCATGCTCTTCCTCATTTTCTGCCAAAAACACATACTTAAACATCATTCATCTTGCTTATCTTTCACTAGGTTGACAAAAGTTTTATCTTTATTTCTATCTAATTTGTTTTAAAGTAAAAATAAACAAACAACACCAACTGTGGTTTAGAATAAACTTTAGATCACAGATATTCATTTTTTAAATTTGAGTATAAAATTCTGGAAACTCCTTGGTTAATTTCAGTATATTATAAAGTCATTGTGAAGATGCATCTCTCTGTGTGTCTGTGTTGCCACTTTAATGTCACCCAGGCACTCTTCTCAGCCACCTGCACGTTGAGCTGTCTTTTGGAGAGTAGCTCTGAGAATACTATTTCTTCTGTTCTGCCTGTGTGGATTGTTCTTACTGTTTCTTCATTGATTATTGCAGATAATTGGTTTATTTCCAGGGCCTTCATATTTTCTCATCTAATACATCCAAGTTTGCGAGGGCTTTGTACTGATTGGAAGTATATACACACTACGCCTATTTTTATCTTCCTAATAGCAGTGATGTCTACAGAAATAATTGTTACTATCAATAACAGTTTCATGGCTTGCATTCTGCCTTCTTTATGAAGCGCAGCCCTAGTTGATTGGTTAATTTGGCCCATATTAATTGAAAACATGCTGCATGGCAGGTATTACTCCAGATCTTATACAGCAATGAACAAAACGAACAAAAAGGCTTCTCTTCATGCAGCTTACAGTCTAGTGAGGATAGACTTTCTAATTGAAAACAGCCAATATATTGGGAAATAAATGTCTGCTCTGTAACCCCTACCAAACTGAGAGCCCTATACCGGGCAGCTTGATTTATGTATTTTTTTTTACTCTCATTTCCAGTGATTTTAATTTTCAAATAACTTAAAATTTTTCTATCTTTTTTACACCCCTAAATTTGTTTTATTAAATTCAGGAGTTGGAACAAAATAATACACTTTAAAATAAAGAAGTTTGGCAAAAGGTACCCCATACCTTTTGTCACCATACAACTTTTATTACAAAACATTAATATCCTATAAAAATTCATAACCAATATGATTTTTAAAGAAATTCCACTGTCTAATATTTTGGTTAGAAGAACAATTCTGTAAATTAAAATCATATTTCTCTTGAGATGAAACATTTTTCCTAAGGAAAGTTTGTTCATTTCAGAGATGAAAAATTATTATAAAGACTAAACTAACAGCTATCTTAATTCTAAAATTTTACTCTTAAAAAAATTCTAATGTTAAGAGGCAATTAATTTATTCAATCAAAGGGCTCAGTTATTAATCTTTTCGTTGTGAATTATTATAAACAAATAAAATGATAGCAAACATATGTACCCAAAAGACTTTTTTACCACAGCCACTTAATATTTTTAAGTAAACAAAATATTATAAAAAGCCTTGAAATGTTCTTTCTCCATACTCTTCTCTAACACCATTTTTTTCCTTTCAGCTCCAGTAATAACTTCTAGTATGAATTCTGACTTTCATGTCTCCTGCACACTTTTGCCTCTTACCCCTCTTTCTCGACAATAAAAAAATCTTTAAAAAATTAGATTTACAATTGTGTTGGTACAAATACATATATAATTCAGAATGGATTCAGTGTTATATATTAAATATTATTCATTTATTTCTTCAGGTTTTAGAATAAATTAGAATTAAAACATGTTCATGCAGTCCGCAAATTACTGTGGCCCCTTGGCACTGTGGCTATTATAGAAGGTAGAGAAGTCAGTTCTTAATTCAATCTTTATCATTCCTATTCTTTTGCTTATATATTCATCTATAAAGAATTCATCTATAAAGAACACTACATTTCTACTTGTTGAATTGCTTTTATGTTATCTTAGAGAACTGGTTGCATAGTTTTGATTGTCATGCTCTGGCATTAAAAACACACAGTATTTGCCTTAACTTGTGTATTCATTCACTATCGGCATTAAAATTTCTATAAATGACACTTTTAATTTCACTCATGAATACGTACAATCATAGAAACAATAAAAATGTGGGACACACTTCTTAAACATACAGTTGTTTCTTGGAACATAAAAGTTGTTTTCCTATGCTTTTCAGTGGAAAATTTGTTTCTGTGTGTGCATGTTTAAAACAAAGGAGGAAGAGAGCTAGATTCAACGGACTCCTTAGTGTAACTTGTAATATACTGCAAACTTACACTGAAATGTTGGCATGTTTAGAGACTAGTCCCTGGAAAAATGTGCATTTTGCCATGGAGAAAATGTCTGCTGCTGCTTGGCTTTAGAGTTCAGTGCCATAATTTGTGTCATTTTTTTTGGACAAGCAATACTACAGAATGTCATCCACACCTTTAAGATTTGCTAATTTCCTCCAGGAGTTTTTGCTCTTTCTCATGCCAGTTAGTGGTAGAAAAATAGCTTCTTCCATTCATCAGATGAGGTAATGCTCTGTTACTATTCACATTTGAATGTACTATGAGTTGTTTGAGTGATATCAGCAAGGAAGAAGATAGTTTCTTTCTTTTGATGATTACTTCTGTGCTTTCACTCTTTAAAGATTTTAGGATGGCTGTACCAAATTATTTTTTATTTAATTGTTCACCTTAATTCATTAATGAGAAATGGCTGTATCAGCTACTGTTTCAATTAGTTAAAAATACCAATACCACTATATGTAATTAATTCACCCTGTCATGTAGCTACTATAGCCTGAGAATATGCTTGGATATGTTCAACATATATGAATCTGAGTAGCTATGGAAACATCGACCTAGGCCTCCTAATTTCTTGGTAGAAGACACTCACTACTCTTGCTATCATGAACTCCAATCTAGTGGACCTGTTGACTAGCAACAAAACATGCCCGGCAAACTCTCAGCGTGCTTTTCTCCCCACCCCCACCCCCACCCCCTTCCCACACACATACACACACACCTGAGATTTTTACCTATACCTATTGGATCTCTCTCTGTTCAAGTTCTAATGACCTTTCCAAATGTCAACTCAAGTGGTATAAATTCCTTAAAATACTCTTCATTCCTACTCTTTTACCTTCACCTCTATTTCCCCCATTTCAATCTATTAAGATGGAAGTATTTTTTGTCTTCTGAAGTCCCATGCCTTTGTTGTTTAATTTAATGGTATTTACAGCTTCCTTCCTTAGGTGTGCCTGTATCTTCTTTGCATGTCTTATCTGCTAGGTCAGGGCAAAGGATATGTTAAATATATACTTCTAATTTATAAAACTCTGAGCACATCATTAGCCCTTCGTAAATGCTTACATTAGAAATAGATATTAGCCCTTACTAGTCCTAGATTATGTGTTGAAATACAGAGCTGGGTAATATACACTGTTTCTTCTTTCAAGAAGCTCACAGTCTATTTGAAGACATCAAGCAAAAAATAAAAGTGGCAAAGCAACTCTTATCATTCTTTTCATAGAACAGGGAGCACAGAACAGAGAGAAAAAAATAAGTAATGTACTCTGAACAATGTACTTTACTTTTATAAAAACAATACTGTATATTTATATACTAATATTTTGTTATATATATTTATTATGTATCTGTATATGATAACTGAGGTTAACTTGCTCAACATACTAGTAAATAACTCATAAATAACAAGGACAGTCTTTGAATTTCAAATCTAGCTAACCATAAATTAAAAGAAATGAGAGGAGAAGAAGAATAGCTTGGAGTGATGATTAGAAAGTGGCTACAGATCAATTCCAAGAGGAGGTTACACTTGAGCCTTGAAAGATGAGTAGAAACAGCAAAGTGTGAAGGCCTGGAGGACAATGACAAGAGCAGACGTGAGGTGTGAAAGATCATGTGGAGTTAGGGGAAATGAAAATAGTTCCGTGTGAGTGAGACAAAGAGTGATGAAGTAACAAATGGACAGGAATACAATTGTAGAGCACAATTAAGTGTTAAGACAGTTGAATTTCATCCGGCAGGCTTAGCTGAATGGTTGAGTATCCACCTATGAACCAGGAGGTCACATTTCCTAGTCAGGGCACATGCCCGTGTTGTGGGCTTGATCCCCATATGGGGCACACAGGAGACAGCTGATCAATGATTCTATTCTGTCTCATCATTGATGTTTCTATCTCTGTCTCCTTCTCCATTCCTCTCTGAAATCAATATAGATATATTTAAAAGGATAGTTGAATTTCAACCCAATAATGATGAGTTTTAAGTAGAAGAATAAAGTTGTTAGCGTTGCTCTAGAGATTGAAGGCAAGTATTACAATTAAGAGGCCATAGCTTTAAATGAATGAGTGGAAATGGTGACCAAAAACATGGAAGATATATGGATAATTAGGAGATAGAAGTGATCAGACATATTTAAGGATTGGAGTAGTGTGAAGGCATATCATTAAGAGGAAGAGGAATCAGATTTAGTGGGCTAGATCTATACTAATAAAAGGGTAATATGCTAATTAGGGCAGATGTCTTCTGGACAACCATCCGGACGTCCTACCAGACAAAGCTGCAGCAGCTGCCTGAGGCTCAGGCAAGCCACAGATGGTGGCTGCCGCTGGGAGGGCTGGCCCAAGGCTCAGGCAAGCAGGGCCAGCCCAAGGCTCAGGTAAGCTGCGGATGGCAGCTACCACTTCGAGGGCCGGCCCGAGGCTCAGGCAGCCACACCCGGCTGCGAGGCCCGAGGCTCAGGCATCCATGGTGGCCGCCAGTGGCAGCAGCAATGGGGTGATGGGGGCGGCACCTTCCCCTGATAGGCCAGGTAGCCTCCAGCCGAGGGAGGCCAGACTGTGGCTTAGGCTGGGGGCTGAAGCAGAGGCGGTTAGGGGTGATCAGGCTGGCAGGGGGGCAAGGTAGGGGCGATCAGGCCAGCAGGGGGACAAGGTAGGGGCGATCAGGTCATCAGGCAGGCAGAGGCAGTTAGGGACGATCAGGCAGGCAGGCAGAGGCGTTAGGGGCGATCAGGCAGGCAGGCAGGCAGAGTGGTTGGGGCAATCAGGCAGGCAGGCAGGCAGAGGGGTTAGGGGTGATCAGGCAGGCAGGCAGGCAGGCGAGTGGTTAGGAGCCAGCAGTCCTGGATTGTGAGAGGGATGTCCGTCTGCGGCAGTTGGACATCCCCAAAGGATTCCAGTTTGGAGAGGGTGCAGGCCGGGCTGAGGGACTCTCCACCTGCCCCATGCACGAATTTCATGCACTGGGCCTCTAGTAGTAAAATAAAAATGTATGTGGTAACTAATGAAATAGACTTTATACATTTTATATCACATTAATACAATTATAAAGAAAATGGATTAGTGTCTATGTGTGTCTTAGCTTTAAACAGATATTCTTCAAAAGCCCAGAGGATATGAACCTTTGTGGTTCCCTTTGTGGATTTACTAAAATACTGCATATCAAATGTGCTTGGATATTTATTGACTTATCTTGAATTAAAGTATTGCCTTTAGAAGGGCATCATGTCAATAAATGAACTGTTTCCTTTCAACATTAAATTCAGCATCCTCCCAAAGGAGAAATATATAAACAATTAGGAGAGCCTTGCTGACTATTTGAATTTCATGTTAATTCAAACTATCATTTATTTTTTATGCAAAGCTCATTCACTTATTTTTTCCATATTTTCCTGTCAATCCTGTAAATGCATATACTAGTAATTCTCTACTCATACATGACAATGATTTCATGAAAATTTTCATGAAGTAATTTTTTTTATAATTATTTAAAAATCTTTTACATTCTCATACAATAGCGATCAATGTTGCCCAGGGAGGGGAATATACTATTTAGATATTTTTCTTTTGCACATTTGTATGTCTTATTCTCAACCCCTGAGCCAAATGCAACACTAACTTGTCTGTAATTTACTCTGTAGTAAATCAAGAAAAGGTGAACCTTTTCCTTTAAAATCTGCATGTTTTGGCAAGCTTTCGTGAGTCATTAGATGCTGAAAATTTACCACGCTGTATAATTATAGCTCCATTTCTATTAAGATATTTGACTTGAAAAAAGTCCATTTAAAACTGTATTCCGTAATGCCAATAACTACAATAGTAAAATGCAACACCACCTAGGTTTTATATACTCTCATCCTTTAGAAGTATTAAAAGTATTTTCCGTTTTCACTGCTCTACATTCTTTATAGGTCTGTGTCAATGTGGTTGGTCTCTGATGGTATATTCCAGGGATTTCTTGCCCATGTTATCTTTAGCACTGGAATTAGAAATGTTAATAAAGGCTCACTGGTTAAACTGAGGTTCTCTTTTTAAAAAAATTTTTTTAAATATGTATTGATTTCAGAGAGGAAGGGAGATGGAGAGAGATAGAAACATCACTGATGAGAGAGAAGCATTGATTGGCTGCCTCCTACACGCCCTCTACTGAGGATCAAGCCCACAACCCGGGCATGGGCCCTTGACTGGAATCAAACCCGGGACCCTTCAGTCTGCAGGCTGACTCTCTGTCCACTGAGCCAAACTGACTAGGGCTGCAATTCTCTTTATATCAGTTCAGTACTCACTAGCATTTATTGAGCCTAGTACTTTCCTCTGTGGATGGATTGTGTGTGTGTGTGTGTGAGAGAGAGAGAGAGAGAGAGAGAGAGAGAGTTGGGAAATATGAGGAAGAGAGGCATATATGGCTGTGATAGAAGGTAGTCTGTAAAGTCAGTGCTTACCCAAGTTCAAAGCACAATTGAGAAACAGGGAAGGGAGAGGTTTATTCCATTTGACGGATCTTAGGGAGACTATGCTAATATGGAAGATGGAGAAAAAAAACATAAAACACTAGTTTGGACTCCCCTCAAACCCAAGGTCAAATTCTTGCTCAGCTAATTTTGTGTGTTGCTTTGGGAAGTTATTTGGTCTTCCTGGATTCCAGTTTCCTAATTTGTAAAAGAGAAATAAAAATAACCACACTGTGGTTTGGAGTGAAAGGAACTATTACAGAATTAATATTTGTAAAAATATCTGCACTAGTAATCTCCCAATTATGTTCCTTTTATGATGTGTTTTACTGCTGTTGTTACTATGCTTAATATTACTATTGTTTATTTTACTATTTCCTGGAAAGAGTTGTTAGGTATCAAAAAACTTCTAGTTGGATAACTTCTGTTTTGTTAGACAAGATAAAGTAAGTCACATTATTTAATTCAGCTTGATCAGCTCTGAGCCTTTTAGAGGGCAAAGCTATATAAAAGTGTATCTTTGGGGGCAGCCCTCTGACATTAGCTCAATCATCTAGGCATAATGTAGAGTGGTTTCTCTATTGGTTGAGAGGTTAAAGTTAGTAATTGTGCAATCGCATTCAACATGACATTTTGTAATTCTGGATAAAAACACTGTCACCTTAAATCAGATTAATTTTATATATTTAATCTCATGGAACCTTATTGTTTTGTCCAACAATGTTTGTCAATGTCAAAATAATTGAAAACAATTATATACAAAGTGATACTCTGATCTTTTTCAATTAATATTGTATTATTTATACTTTTCATATTATTTGTAGAACTTGACACTGGCATTTTTAAAGATTACATAAAATATGTTTATAATGATATGTATATCCCCTATTCATGGACATTCAGATTTCTAAACTCACTTGTAAATTTTGACTATTATAAATTAAACTGTGGTTGAGAATTGCAATTCCTAAAAGCTGTTTCAATATTTTTTACTTTTCCTACAAATAAATTTCCAGAATTGAAATTCCTGAGTGAAATCTTATTAAATACTAGAGGCCCAGTGCACAAAAATTTGTGCACTCAGGGGGGTCCCTCAGCCTGGCCTGTGCCCTCTCGCAGTCTGGGACCCCTCAGGGGATGTCCACCTGCTGGCTTAGGCTCACTCCCTGGGGGATCGGGCCTAAGCTGGCAGTCAAACATCCCTCTGACAGCCCGGGAGCCCTCGGGGAATGTCCACTTGCCAGCAGGGAGCAGGCCTAAGCTGCAGTCAGACATGCTTAGCGCTGCTGAGGAGGCAGCTGTGCTGGCAGCCGTCAGCCTGGCTTGTGGCTTAGCAGAGCTCCCCCGTGGGAGCGCACTGACCACCAGGGGGAAGCTTCTGCATTGAGCGTCTGCCCCCTGGTGGTCAGTGTGTGTCATAGTGACCAGTCATTCCCAGTCATTCTGCTGTTCTGCTGTTAGGGTCAATTTGCATATTACCCTTTTATTATATAGGATTCTTAAGAATTCTGATAAATATGCTACTGTGTTTTCTGAAAGCATTATAACTTTATGTATTTCCATGAGTAATGGATATTCATTGACTTTCTGTGTTTTCATGACATTTATACATTTTAATTAAAAATTATTGTTAATATAATTTAATTTTGGATCACGTTGCCATTCTCTAATTATTTATTCATGAATTGGAAGTTATAAATTATAGTTTCTTTCCCAAGCCCACATTCCCTATCATCTTTCCCTGCATTATTGTGTCCCTGGAAATTACTACCAAGATAACAAATCACTCTTGTTTTTCATATTTAATATCCATCCCTCCTGTGTAAGGGCAACAATTTTGTCTATTTGTATGCTGCTCTTTCTTCAGATTTAGAATATTGCATGCCATATACTTTATGCTTAGTAATATATATTGAACTAATAAATGGATAGCTGTACTTTATTTTGGTCATTTTTAGTCCATTTATCTTCTAAGTAATATATGTTTGTTTTTTTAAAAAAATACATTTTTATTGATTTTCAGAGAGAGGAAGGGAGAGGGAGAGAGAGAGAAACATCAATGATGAGAATCATTGATAGGCTGCCTCCTGCACACCCCCTACTGAGGAGAGAGCCCCCAACCTAGGCATGTGCCCTGACTGGGAATTGAACTGTGACCTTCTGGCTCAGGAGTCACTGCTCAACCACTGAGCCACATTGACTGGTCATAATAAATGTTTTCTTAACATAAATGGGGACTGTATGCAACATGTATACAAATCCTTTATCTATTTTATGCTCTGAAAATATTTTCCTAGTTTGTTGCTTGACATATTTAATAAATATATAGCATATATATATATATATATATATATATATATTTCAATATAGATATTTTAGGAATCTAAAATAAACAGAGATTAACGTAGGGGTTTCCAGGGTTGAGGGTGGGGAAAATGAAGTGATATTAGTCAAAGAGTGAAAACTACCAGCCTTAAGATAAGTAAGTTCTGGGAATCTAATGTACAACATGATAATTATAGTTAACTAGAGGCATGATGCACGAAAATTTGTGCAAAAGTAGGCCTTCCTTTCCCCGGCTGCTGGCACCGGCTTCCCTCTAGCACCTGGGAACCTGGCTTCCCTCCTCCAGCCACCGGCAGGCACCCAGGACCTGGGCTGGCTTCCCTGGGGCCAACCGCAGGTACCCGGGACCTGGGCTGGCTTCCCTTCGGCCCCAGCTTTGTCAGGAAGGACTTCTGGAATGATTTCTGGAAGATATTGGTTAATTAGCATATTACCCTTTTATTATTATAGATAATACTGTAGTATATACTTGAAAGTTGCTAAAAGAGTAAATCTTAAATGTTCTCACCACAAAAAAAGAAATGTTAGATATGTGGTATGATTCAGATGTTAGCTAATAGTATGATGGTAATCGCTTTGCAATATATGAGTGTATCAGCTCAAAATATTGTACCTTAAACTGACACAATGTTACACATCAATTATCTACACTAATAAAAGAGAAAGATGCAAATTGACTATACCTTCGTGACACCCACCAGCCAATCAGGAGTGGGTATGCAAATTAACCCAACAAAGATGGCGGGTTAATTTGCATACACAGGCACCGAGCAGCCGGGGGCGGGGTGGAACGCTTGTGTCATCACCATGGGAATGACTCAGGCATTCAGCACTGCCCCAGCCACTCCAGGACTCTGGGCAGCGTGGGAAGGCCAAAACAAAGCCAGAAAGGCGACTCTGGCCAGAGCGAAGGCAGTGCCAGCAGCCAAGGGAAGGAAGGCCCATTCTTGCATGAATCTTCATGCATTGGGCCTCTAGTATCTCAATAAATCTGGAAAAAGTAGATGTTTTGAAATTTTAAACATCCTCTCATCTTTCTCTTGCAATTACTATTATGTCTACAGCTTGCAAGATCAGCAATTTCTCTTTTAATTTTTGAGGTTTTTTAAAACAAATATTCAGTTCTATTTGATTTTAGTTTAGGTGGTTTCTTCCATTATTTATTGTTTTATTATTTTCTGTAGTTATTAGTTTTATGATGTGGAAGTTAAAATTCTGTTTTCACATTCATTATTGTACTAGTTTTTGGATAAATTTTATGTCTTTATTTATGTATGTTCTTTATCATGTATTGAATTATCATATGCGGTCTATGTCTTCATTTCTATTTTCCAGGTTGTGTTACTGGTCTGAATGAATCTTTAGGTACATTTTAGAATAACATGTTAAGGTTCAAACAACTCCCAACTATTAATATTCTACAAAAGCAATGCTTTAAGAACCAAATTTATGAAAATGCTGAAATAAAATAAAACTCCTGTTTGTGACATCATAATAGCCACTTAATGTAAGTTATATAAATGTCTAAGCACTATCTGTACACCTGAAACTAATATATTGAATTTCAACTGTAATTGAAAAGTAAAAGAAAACAGCTGTCACTTAAAAATGAAAAATTCAGACTAAAAAGTAGCTGTGTATATTTCTAATAAAGTGACACCCATTTATCCACCTTTTATTGCAGTACATTTTAGCATTGAGTATTTTTTTCTGTTTTGGCATATCAATACATTGAGACACTAAAAATTTTAGTTTAAAATATCAAAATCTAGTTCTTTCTTTCTTTGTATTATTTCTTAGGCACATTTTATTTCTCAAGAAGGTTCATAGATGCTGGTAACAAGTTTTCTATAGGTACACTCATGGAACAATATATATTTTTGAGGAAATATAATAGATTCAATGACATCTATATATCAAATGCTTTTGTAAATTTCTTTTTCAGAGATTATGTACTCTTGGTGGGCCACAAAGCATATATTACCAAAGTAATGACTAAACCAAAGTTTTGGAGTAAAACTGTATACTTAGTAGTAATATTTTGGATTTTTGTCTATGAATATATCTGATTAAATATTATTAAAATCTATTATTTTTAAAAAATCTCGGGAACTCAACCATAAAGACAATTATACATTTTAAAATTTGATAAATCCTATTTCATCACTTAGTTCTATAAGGAAATGTAACTAACATTCTTAAAAATCTACTTTATGCAAATGGTTGAAAAATGAAAAAAGAAACTAATTTCTTTTTTTGATATAATGCAAAACAAATAACCAGAAAGTTTTTAATGATTTGAATTATGAATTTAAGTAAATTACTTTCTATATGGAGATACAGTATTAAAAATTTTAATGTTTTTTGTAAATAGGAAGAAAAAAAGCAGTTCTTTCATTATTCTCAAGATTCAACAATAGGAAAAGAAAATATAAAGAGTGAATAAAAAATGTTTCAAATTGAGCCAAAAGTGTCAGGTAATAGAGCAACAACACACTAAGCAGATCTCTGACTACCAGAATTTTGGATCAAGTCCCAGCTTTAGAAGTTGGATGAAACTGCTGTGGTGTTTGCCAAAACTGATGGAGACTCTAAAAATGTAAAAAAAAAAAAAAGCCTTCTGTTTATAAAGATGGAAATGTTCTTTCTTCTCCATTAATAGTGTTTCTTTTATTTCCAGAATGATTTAATTCCCAAAATCTATTACCATATCACATTTAATAACTTATTCTGAAGGCATGCAAAAATGATAAAATTAAATTTTGAAAAATTGTGCATTGGAATCTTTATGAAAACATAAGAAAATTTCAGATATAAAAGGATGAAAATAGGATTGCTATTCCCTTTTCATGTCTAAATTCTTTAGTAAGTAAATATGTATAGAAATTTAGGTACAAAGAACTCTGCCTTTATTCACAGAATTGTTCATTCATCCATTCCTACTTAAGAGAAACAAACAAAAAGATAGTTTTCACACAGTTTTATTATATCACAGGCTACTATTGGAAAGAAAAGCATCATGATAAGAAATGACCCCACTAACACAATTTTGGCTCATCATATTTATATTTGAATATTTCAAGATTGTTTTAAAATCACGGAAACATAATTCAAAGTTTAGAAAGCACTATTGTTTAGAGACTGATACTATGTTTAAAGACTCTGTTTAAAGATATTTTTTCTATATCTTAAAACAAGAACTAAAATTAGTTTTATCTCAACATTGTATTTATGAATGTTCTCACCTATTTAAAAATTGACTAAATTTTATTTTATTTTTTTAACAATAAAATTAAATTTAATAAAATAAAAATTGACTAAAGCCCTAGCCAGTTTGGCTCAGTGGATAGAGCATTGGCCTGAGAACTGAAGGGTCCCAGGCTTGATTCCAGTCAAGGATACATGCTCCAGGGGTTGGGGGCTCCATCCCCAGTAGGGGTTGTGCAGGAGGCAGTCAATCAATGATTCTCTCTTATCATGTTTCTATCTCTCTCTCCCTCTCCCTTCCTCTCTGAAATAAACAAAATTATATTTTTAAGAAGATAATAAAAATAAATAAAAATCGACTAAAGCTTTCCCTGCTGATAGCACTCTGGCAAACATGGTGAACATTCCTAAAACCCACTGGACTTTCTGTAAGTGTGGCAAGCATCAAGCCCACAAAGTGACACAGTACAAGGAGGGCAAGGATTCTCTACACAGGGAAAGCATCCTTATGACGGGAAGCAGAGTGGCTATGGTGGGCAGACTAAGCCGATTTTCCGCCAAAAAGCTAAAACTACAAAGAAGGTTGTGCTGAGGCTTGCAGGCGTCGAGCCCAACTGCAGATCTAAGAGAATGCTGGCTATGAAGAGATGCAAGCATTTTGATCTGGGGGGAGATAAGAAGAGAAAGAGTCCAGTGATCTAGTTCTAAGCTTCATACTCTGTTTTATTATATGACAATAACATCTTGAGAACATGTTTTAAAAAATTGACTAAAATCTCTCATGACACAAGATAGGGAAAATAATCCATCTTGTGTCATGTAAAGGACCAAATTATGAATTATCTTGAAGCCAAGTAGAGAACTTCATAGTTAATGTTTTATATTCTTGAACAGAGAAAATGATTTTATGAAAATAATTGCTCTGTCTGATGAGAAAATTTTAGTGGCAAAGAAAATAGGAACAGAAATATCAGGTCTGGGATTACTATTACTATACTCCTATTGTTTATAGTAGTAATATAGTTAGTTGAGTTACCTCGTGGTCCCCACAATCACCAGATCTCAATCCAATTGAGCGTTTGTGGGACAAAGTTAAAAGAGCCATCAGGCAGCTGGTTCCACAACCATCAAATCTCACAGAACTGGACAGTGCTATTCATCAGGCATGGTGTCAGATTCCTCGCATCACCTTTCAACATCTCGCGGAGTCAATGCCAAGAAGAATCGCCACAGTATTGAAGGCAAAAGGTGGCCCAACTAAGTACTGATGGGGTGGTCATAATAATCTGGCCACTCAATATATATATCTCCTTTCTGATTGGTGTTTGTATTTTCTTGGGATATGTTCCTAAAAGTGGGATTACTGGGTCAAATGGAATTTCCATTTTTATTTTTTTGAGGAAATGCCATACTGTTTTCCACAGTGGCTGCACCAGTCTGTATTCCCGCCAAGAGTGCAAGAGTGTTCCTTTTTCTCCACATCCTCTCCAGCACATGTCGTTTGTTGATTTGTTGATGATAGCTATTCTGACAGGTGTGAGGTGGTACCTCATTGTTGTTTTGATTTGCATCTCTTGGATGATTAGTGACTTTGAGCCTGTTTTCATATGTCTCTCAGCCTTCTGTATGTCCTCTTTAGAAAAGTATCTATTTAGGTCCTTTGCCCATTTTTTAATTGGATTGTTTATCTTCCTTTTGTTAAATTGTATGAGTTCCCTATAAATTTTGGAGATTAAACCCTTATCGGATATAACATTGGCAAATATGTTGTCCCATGCAATGGGCTTTCTTGTTGTTTTGTTGATGGTTTATTTTGCTGTGTAGAAGCTTTTTATTTTGATGTAGTCCCATTTGTTTATTTTCTCCATAGTTCCCATTGGCCTAGGAGCAGTATCAGTAAAGATATTACCAAGACAAATGTCTGCTATTTTGCTGTCCATGGCTTCTTCTAAGATTTTTATGGTTTCCCGTCTTACATTTAAGTCCTTTATCCATTTTGAGTTTATTTTTGTGTATGGTGTAAGTTGTTGTTCTAATTTCATTTTTTTTTGCATGTATCTGTCCCATTTTCCCAACACCATTTATTGAAGAGACTGTCTTGACTCCATTGTATGCTCTTGCCTCTGTTGTCAAATATTAATTGAGCATAATGGCTTGGGTTGATTTCTGGGTTCTCTGTTCTGTTCCATTGGTCTATATGTCTGTTCTAGTGCTAGTACCAGGCAGTTTTGAGAACAGTGGCTTTATAGTATAGCTTGATATGTGGTATTGTGATCCCTCCAAATTTGTCCTTCTTTCTCAAGATTGCTGTGGCTATTCAGGGGTCATTTTTTATTCCAGGTGAATTTTTTAGAATTTGTTCTAAGTCTTTGAAGTATGCTTTTGGTATTTTAATGGGGATTGCATTGAATTTATAAATTGCTTTGGGTAGTATAGACATTTTAATGATGTTGATTCTGCCAATCCATGAACATGGTATATTCTTCCATTTGTTTATGTTTTCCTCTATCTCTTTTTTTAGCATCCTGTAATTTTCTGAGTACAGATCCTTTATCTCCTTTGTTAAATTTATTCCTAGGTACCTTAATTTTTTTTGTTGCAATCATAAATGGAATTATTTTTTAGTTTCTCTTTCTGTGAGTTCATTATCTTCTATATATATAAAACCCTAATATGCAAATAGACCAAATGGCGGAACAACTGAATAACTAGTCGCTATGACATGTGCTGACCACCAGGGCATGCGCAGAACATGGCAGGTGTTGGCAGCAGGTGTCAGAGCACAGAACATGGTGGGCATCGGCCGCAGCGGGATGGTGGAGCAGGTGAGCGGGGGCGCCAGACCAAGGTGGGATGCCAGTCGCTGTCATTGGGATGAGCCTGTGGTGGTTACTGAAAATTCTTTGCTCCATTGTGCCACAGTCCCACCCAGCACTCACACCTGCTGCCAGTGCCAGCCCCACTCGTACCCATAGCTGGTGCCAGAGCCACCTCTCACATCCACTACTAGTACCCGGCGCCGGTCCTGATTGCTTGGCACCATCAGCGGGTGTGAGCTGCAGTTGCTGGCCCCCATTTGCCCCTGAGGGCTTCTCCACCTCCCCGGCTCCTGAGGGGCAATCAGGGCAGCAGCTACCACTCGCTGATGGCGCCAGTCCCACTCGCACCCGCTGGTGATGCCGGCTACAATCGCTCTACGCCATCAGCGGGTGCAAGTGGGGCCAGTGCCTTCAGCTTGTGGGAGCGGCAGTGGTGGGAGCAGGGCTGCTGGCAGACAAGGGACTGGGGCTGAGCTGGGAGGGGCCGGGCGGGGGCACAGAGGATGGGCCGAGACCCACCCCTGTGCTCAGCAGCCTCACAGCCCACAGTTCCTTTCAAGGTGCACAAATTTGTGCACTGAGCCCCTAGTTGGTGTATAAAAAAAGCCATAGATTTCTGGGTTGATTTTGTATCCTGCTACATTGCCGAATTCATTTATTAGTTCTAGTATTTTTTTGATGGAGTCTTTAGGGTTCTCTATGTACAATACCATGTCATCTGCGAATAATGAAAATTTTACTTCTTTTCCAATTTGGATCTCTTTTATTTCTTCTTCTTGTCTAATCACTATGGCTAGCACTTCCAGTACTATGTTGAACAGGAGTGGTGAAAGTGGGCATCCCTGTCTTCTTCTTGTTCTTAGGGGAAATGGTTTTAGTTTTTGCCCATTGAATATGATGTTGGCTGTAGGTTTGTCATATAGTCCTTTTATTATGTCGAGGTATGATCCCCTTACTCCCACTTTGCTGAGAGTTTTTATCAGGAAAGGGTGTTGGATTTTTTCAAATACCTTTTCTGCATCAATTGATATGATTATGTGATTTTTGTCTTTCAGTTTGTTTATGTGATGTATCACATTTATTGATTTGCAGATATTATACCAGCCTTGCATCCCTGTAATAAATCCCTTAGTAAATTATTGAATGCAAGTAGATATGGGTTGGTTTAGATGAAATAGTTGGGACCTCCCAGTGTCATAATCTTGATGTCTTTTTACCTCTAAAGATTATTATGACAAGAAGAAATTCACTTTAAAAAAATATATTTTATTGATTTTTTACAGAGAGGAAGGGAGAGGGATAGAGAGTTAGAAACATCGATGAGAGAAACATCAATCAGCTGTCTCCTGCACACCACCTACTGGGGATGTGCCCGCAACCAAGGTACATGCCCTTGACCAGAATCGTACCTGGGACCCTTCAGTCCGCAAGCCAACGCTCTATCCACTGAGCCAAACCGGTTAGGGAAGAAATTCACTTTTTTAATGATATGTTTGAAAATACTTTGAATTTATTTTCCAGGCTTTTTCTCACTGAGTGAATCCAGCTATCTTTAAATTAATGTATAGAACACACTTTGGTATAGTCAATGTATCTCAGTATAATTATCTATAGTATATTTTCCCAAGGAACATAAGAGAAATCAGTTTGGAAATGATTTTTTCAAGTAAAAAAAAAATGAGAATTAGCTATACATTAATTATTTGCCAATTTTCTGCATATGTTTTTAAATAAATCTCAAGTGATTTCCTCTTAATGAGAAACAATCTTCCACCTACAAAAATTCTCTGAAACAAAGTAAGCACCTCTAATGAGATGGTTTTTTTCCAAGAGGTCAAAGAAAGAACCTTTTCCGTTTTCTCTGAGTTCTTTCTTCCATTAAGTGATAGTTTCAGCACAAGTAAAGAAGATGACTGTCAATTTGTGTCAATGTTTCAGACAGCAGATTGCTTCTTCCTTGGAATTCCAAAAATCAGCTAGTCTAGTTTGAGATTGATTGTGATGGACTCTTTGTTCTGTTTGTCTAGATATTGTGATGCTGTCTGTATATGTTTTGTTACATTTGTCAGATACATGGAATGTTCTAATATTTCTTAAGACTGTTAATCATAGGTTATACAAATATATATGAAAGAAATTATATAAAATATTTATGTGTAATTATGTTAGTGAGGAGAATAATTTCATAACTAACAAAGGAAAGCTCCCTATATTAGAAAAGTTTGTATCTATCTCTTAGACTTCTCTAGAATATTTTTATGAAGTTGTGCGTACCTAGGAAAGAATCTGAAATGACAAACACTGAACAGAGAACAAATAGAAATAGAAGTAGCAATAAATCATCTGAGTAGAGAAATAAATCACTGTCCAGAGGGAAAAGCCTTTATTTAGCAAAAATTTCATGTGAGAGAATCACAAGGAAGAGATCTTCCATAATAATTGCCCCTTTGAAGAAACTTGAAAATGGGAGTCCAACTAGTAAGCATTGTTGAACTACCTGCCTTGTTAAATTCAATACTAATGAGTACCACAGAAAAGGCTTGATGATGAATTAAGCCAAGGTACATTTTTTTTCCCAAAAGAAATTTAAAGTATTTTTTTGGCTGGGTCTATCCATTTCTTTGGTTTTATTGCAGACAATTTAAGATAGAACGTATGCCAATTATTTCACTCTGAAGATATAGTTTTATGCCATTTTTTACTAAGTTATTATGTGATTAAAGAAGTTAAAATATATCTTTTGAACTTTCCTAAAATTACCATTTGAAAGTGGATAATTATCAATCTTTTTAAAGGCTATTTTTAGTTATTATTGTGAATTCAGACACATAATATATTAATATAACCCTCAAATATTGTTTGCTTTCTTCCCTTTTCTGATATGTCAAACCTTCATCTTAATTTGTTTTTTTAACCTTTATTTTTTTTATTTTTTATTTTTTTAAATATATTTTATTGATTTTTTACAGAGAGGAAGGGAGAGAGATAGAGAGTTAGAAACATCGATGAGAGAGAAACATCGATCAGCCGCCTCCTGCACATCTCCTATTGGGGATGTGCCCGCAACCCAGGTACATGCCCTTGACCGGAATCGAACCTCAAATATTGTTTGCTTTCTTCCCTTTTCTGATATGTCAAACCTTCATCTTCGGCTGTTTTTTTAACCTTTAATGTTCTCTTTCACATCCCATTCTTTTCTGCATAGAAATTACCTGTAGGGCAATGTAGCATTTCATTATTTCATTCACAAACAGTTTCTGTGATTTCTGGATGTTATACTTATCATTGAAAACTACAGAAATCTCCAAAAAGAATTTATGATGAATTTTCTCTGATCTCTTTATTTAAAAAAATAACACATAAATAAATATTGCAGGTGTCCCAGGTGGACATAATAATTTTGTAACCTACTAAAACATAAAACGGTAGTGTAATCAATATTTTTAAATGCAGAGTTCTACATAGATAATTAGTTCATCTATTTTTTTAAAGGAGAAAACAAAAAGAGTAAAATATAATAATATTCAAAGTCTCTAATTGAAAAACTTATCTTTGGTCACACATAATGTATCCCCCCTTCAAAAATTCAGTTCAGATATGTGCTTCAAAATTAGAAGCCCTGAAAAGGAAAAAACATATTGATTTATAACTAAAGGTGATACCTTAACTTTTGTTAAATTATAACCTAAAACAGCACCTCGATACCAAAAGTTTATGGGGATAGTATAAATCACATTGGTATAATATGTCAATGTGGTTAGGAATGCTGTAATTTAAAGGAAGATTGGAGAATCATGTGCTTTTAGGTTATTATTCTGAGTTTTCATATTATGCTAAACAGAGCATTTAAAATACAGTTTTGGTTAACTACAAAGAAAAACTCCATAAAGTAAATCTGTTTACAATATGTGATTGGGTGTGGTGCTAAACAGCAGCTTTATGTTTTAGCATAAATTGTTAAATGGGTGGTAATCTCCACTGCCCACACCCGTTGTGCACAGAAGTTGTAAGAAGTGGGATGAAAGCTTATAATTTCACTTTTGATGGAGCAGCAACTGAAGCCTTTCTTTCCTGACCTCTCCACCTCCGCCCACCACTCTGCAGTCTTTTAATTGCCTTTCCTATTACTACAATTTCCTGAGCAGATAGTGTTTCTGGTAAATTGTGTTTAATAAATAAAATGTAACATCCTTTGGCTCATTTATTACTTTATATTGGATTCTCTTGAGAAAATCTGTGCCATAAAGAAATTGTGTTTATAATTATTGAGAGGATTTTTTAAAAAAGCATGTGACTTAAGTGGAAAATGATGTTCCTTGTATTTTACAATCAAGAAATATTGATATTCAGTTAAATTGATTTTTTATGACCAATATCAGCATAATATCAGTAATATATCTTGCATTGTTGTAAAAAGAGCATAGAGAAATTAGTATTTCAATAAATGCACCCCAAATTTTATTTCATAATAATAACACTGAATAATTATAATATATCCATTTCAGTTACACACCTTAATACTTGAATTATATAAAAATCTACATGAGATAGAAGTCCTGTGTTGTATATTGTGATCCTCTTAGCCACTCATTCTGTTTTAGTCCATGTGGTTTATATAACTATTGTATTTGGAACATTTTTCACTTCTTTTGAGTTCATGGATTTCATTCATCTTATGATTTGAAGAATTCTTTCAAAAGAAAATTTAATACTAAAACCAAACCAAACAAAAAAAAAACTATGTTAAAAAGTTAGGGTAGTTGTTTTATCATTCTTACCTTTTAAAAGTATAGAGCCTTGGAAATGCAAATATAAGATTCTCCTAGAATAAATGTCCCTTTTTATTTAAAAACTTGCTAGGAGGAAGAATGTTATGGCATATTTATTTATTTACTTATTTTCTCTGGTATCTTCATGGTAATTTGGAGGGTAGTGAAACAGTCTAAGATCTGAGATCTTACTCATTTTTTAATGATCTTCACTGTGAGTACAGTGATACTCTAGTAACATATTAAGACCTTTAATCCTCCATATTTCTGATTGGCATTTATTTGTATGTAAATAAGTTGGAAGCATTGTGTATTACTTTTCTTTTTTGATATTTCTTTTTTAATTAATATACTGATATGTACTTGATCACCATTCATACATTCAACCATTGCTTATTTAGTGTCTACTATTTATTAGGCATAGTGATCAATATTGGATTTATAAGAGTAAACCTGAAAGACAAGGTACCTGCTCATGAAATTTATTTTCTATGAAAAGTAATTGGATGAAGAATTACTTGTTATTCTTGGTTGGCCAGAGTACCTCAGTGGTTGAGCATCAACCTATGAATTAGGAGATCATGGTTCGATTCCCAGTCAGAGTACATACCCAGGTTGCAGGCTCGATCCCCAGTGTGGGGTTTGCAGGAGGCAGTGATCAATGATTTTCTCTCATCACTAATGTTCCTATCTCTCTCTCTTCCTTCCCCTTCCTCTCTGAAATCAATAAAACTATATATTTTTTAAAGTACATGTTGTTCTGGAAGGAAGTAGAGGGACACTAGCCTGGACAGGTAGGGTCATGGGAAAACTTGCTAGACAAAATTATTTTCAAAGCTAAGAACTCTAGGGGTTTTAGCTAATGAAATGGATGATAGCGATTATGGAACCAGGAAGGTTCAACAAGTGTTTTAGGGGGAAAAAGAAACTGTGTATTTTTGAAGACTAGAAGGCAAAAGATCATGGCTGGAGTCTTTAGGTAACTTAAAGAACTTCAGTGTGCTCAGTGTATATAGTGTGGAAGTGGCAGTGTGATAGGAGTTGAGGTTGGAGATGTAAGAAAGTGCCAGACTTTGCTAGATTGTTTAAACGGTAGGGTTTGGGACTTTATCCTGAGAGGAATTAAAAGCCATTAAAATAATTTAAAGGAAGGATTCCCACAATCATAGTTGCTTTATAAAAATATTGCTCTATTATGCTACAGAGAATGAACAAACCAATCTAAAAATACCTTTCAATTTCTTTTTTCATTAAATGTATTGGGGTGACATTGTTAAATAAAATTATGCAGGTTTCAAGTGTGATATTCTATGATGCATCATCTGTATATTGTGCTGTGTGCCTACCACCCGAAGTCAAATCATCTTCCATCATCATATGTTTAACCCCCTTTACCCTTTACTACCTTCCACCCACTTCCCTCTGGTAACCACCATTGTCTGTGTCTGTGAGTTTTTGTTTGTTTTTCTTGTTTGTTCATTTGTTGCTTTCAGTTTAATGGCCCACATATGAGTGAAATCATATGGCTCTTGACTTTCTGTCTGACTTATTTTGCTCAGCATGGTCTTGTTCTAACTAAAACCAGGTCTGCCGTGGGGACACTGCTTCACCCAGAGTCCTGTCATGTGGTGTATTTTTTCTTCCACCTCAATTGAATCAGTGGGTCGAAGTACTGGTTATTTTGCTCTTCGCTGATACCTTGAGTCCATTATCTCTCTCCTTTGTAAAAAGCACTCAGATTTGTATCTCATGCTATAAGTCTATATCAAACACATGCCTCACAGTTGCCTTTCTATAGGCTACTAGGATATGCCCCCTCATTTCTTAAAAAAAAAATGTTTTTAGTTATATTCATTCTACCCAACTACATTTGGGCAACTTTCTTTTTTTAATGTATTTTTATTGTTGGAAGTATTACAGATGTCCCCGTTTTTTCCCATCGACACCCTCCACCCAGCACCCACCCCTCCCAGGCCTTTGCCACACTATTATCTGTGTCCATGGGCTATGCACATATGCATATATGTTCCCCAGTTAATTTCTCCCCATCAACTTTCTTATATGTTTTTTCAAATCTCTGAACTACTCTCCCCCAAAGATCCAGCCCTACATACTATCTCAACACTTACCCCTATGGATACATCAATGATCTTTGTCATTACAAATAAGTGCTGGCACCTCCAATTCTCAATTTCATTCATCCCACTCACTGACCATCACCTATTTTATAGGTTTACTACCACCTCCAGTATCTCAACTGTAACAGTATTTCCACTACATCTTGGCATTGAATTGATAGAATGTTTTATCTGTTCATTACTTGATGTCCCCTTTTCTCTCTTTCTGCAGCTTGAAACCCAGTCAATCATTATAATAACCTCTTTATACCGGTATTCTCAACCTTCTTGCCTTCTTTATCCTGTCATGGAGCTTTGCAAAACCCCAACCCTGATTAATTCCAAATCCTCACTTATTCCATTCATGTACCTGACCATCTGAGTGTGGATAGAAAAAAAAAGCGTAATATGATGCTGAGTCATTTCACTTCAAATTTATGATCAGGAAATGCAAGTTGGTTCTTTACCATACCCAGTAATCATTTTTCCTTTTCCATGCATTCTCTGTTTCATTCAACCAGATGATTAGTGTACACTACTTTCTACTAGAATTGTCAATAGCTACTCCACATTCTCATTCCTAGCTGATAGCAATAAGGAAACAATATTGGTAAACTTCTATCAGCATTACTATGTCCATCCTCTGCAACATCTCCTATTCTGAGAAATGTACTTTCTTTGTTCCTACCCAGGCCTTTGCTTTTGACAAGAACTAATTCTTTCTCATCTACACAAAAATAACACTCCAGTGATTCTTCTATTTCTATTCCACATGGTCAGTTTTACAAAGCTTATTTCTTTTATCTCAAAACAATTTTGATAATAAACTGATATTTTTTCTTCCTTCCATGAGCCTACTGCACAATTTATCAAATGTAACCTCACTGCACTTCTGAATCTGTTCTTATAAAGTTTATCAATGACTTCTACTGAGCCGATTGTTCTCAATTTATTTATCTCTCAGCAGCATTTCACATAGTGGATTGTCTCCACTTGGCTCTCTCTATATGCCACAATCTCTTGGTTTGCTTCCTACTCCATCCGTCTCTTTTTCTCAGTCTCTGTTGCTGATTTCTTCTTTTGTTGAAACCACTTAACCTTGGCGTGTTCAGCCTTATGGCCCTCTCCTCTCTCTATATATTTGTTCACTCCCTTGGTAAGCTTATCCAGCCTCCTAGTTTTAAATATACAAAGTATACTCTAGATTGTACAATTCCTATGAACTAAAGATGATATAGCCATACTGATACAACACTTCCAGCTGTATGCCCAATAGACATGTCAAGTGTCGCATGTTTTTAACTGAGCTGCTGATATTTACCACATTCTTGCAGAAAAACTAAGGAAATGAAAACAAAATACCTGCTCACCCTCAAGTGTTTTTTATTTTTTTTATTTTGATTATTCTTATTCAAACCCTTGAACCTTCTTTTCTTACACACCATATCTAATTCATCTGGGATTCCTGTTGGCTTATAGCTTCGAAACAACCAGAAACTTTGTTCAAATGCCTTAATTAATGTCTCCATTTCACTCAAAATATCAGTCCTTACTATGGCTTATAAAATTCCTCCATGCTTCTGGCTGATTTGGCTCAGTGGATGGAGCATTGGCCTGCGGACTGAGAGGTCCCAGGTTCGATTCCGGAAAAGGGCATGTACCTTGGTTGTGGGCACATCCCCAGTGGGGAGTGTGCAGGAGGCAGCTGAATCGATGTTTCTGACTGTCTCTCTCCCTTCCTCTCTGTAAAAAATCAAAAAAATTCCTCCATGCTTATCTCTTTTTATCTCCTTTTACTCTCTCCCTTGCTCATTCAATTTCAACTGTACCGACTTCTTGCTTGTCCTAAAACATTCTGACTTCGGGATGTTTTCACTCAGTTTTCTTTGCCCCAAATGCTCTTTCTCCTGAGAACCACATGACATTTGAGCACCTTGTTAATGGAAACTACATCAATGTATTAGTTATATATTGCTGCATAATAATATTAACACAAAATAAACTTCTTAAAATATTACACATTTATTTTCTCACAGTGTCTGTGAGTTAAGAGTCTAATCATGGCTTAGCTGTGTCCTCTGCATTCAGGGCTGCAGTCACACCTGGGACTTGACCAGGGAAGGAGCTATATCCTTGCTCACATTTTGTTGGCAGTAGTCAAATCCTCATGGGATTTTGGTGAGAGATTCAAGCTCTTGGCTGGAGTCTGCCCTTAGCTTCTTTCTACATAGGCCTTTCTGACATAGGCACTTATTTCCTCAAAGATAGAAATGAAAAGGCATTACTGTCATATGTAATATGATCATAGATATGACATATTGCCACCTTTGGCATATTCCATTTGTTATCACAAAGTCATAGCTCCACCGACACTCAAAGACAGGGGCTGTCACAAGGGTAGGAATACCAGAAGGTAGAGATCATGGGGTCTTAGAGTATGCTATCACCATGTTTAAGATTTAACCACCTTGAACTTCTAATTCTTCTTATCCTCCTCAAGATTCTTTTCTCTATAATACCAACTTCTCACATACTGTATAATTTTTTTAATTGTTATTATTTTGAGTGAGAGAGTTAGCAAAACTCTTTCCCCACTCTATGGGGATTAGATCTTCAATTAAATCCCTGGCTCTATTTCCCCGAAAAGAGCTAAAGATGGTGTCAACTATGTTATGAAGCATTATTGCTAATAATGACCTTTGATTGGTAAATTCCATTAGACTGGGAGGAAATGTAAATGAACTATAGACACCTGATGAGGACATCATACTTTGGCTTCTCTGGATATTTTGAATTTTGTTTGAAGGCAGAGCAGTGCTGACCAGAAGTTCATGCACCTGCCCCATATGGACCTCATCTCCTTACACTTCAACTGTCTACTATGTGGCTGCTGCAAGGACTCCACTGGGCACTGCCCTTCCATCATGCTGTGATCTCTGTCTTACAGCCTTCTGTGTAGACTCGCCATCTACTGAGTCAGAATATTTAGTGGAGACTAAAACGGGCCCCTGATAGGCTTTATGATTATTATGTATCTCCCTTTCTAGAACATTAACTCCATGAGGACAAGAAATTGCGGCTTTTTGTTCCCCAGTAGCTCTGGAAAGACCACTCCCTCCCTTTATTCCCCCAACCTAGGGATGTAGTGGCTCCTTTTTTGCATTGACTCACTTTCCCCCATTTGGCTTCACAGCTCTTTCATCACAAATGTAACGTACCCTACATGGAATTCCCTTTGTTTTCATTACCCAGGATATTTTCACTTCTTCTGGTTAGCCCCTGATTGATGCAACTCCCCCCGCCCCCCACATTCTGTGACTGAGTTCAAAATTCTAACTTGTTTTGAGAGAGAATCCAATTGTATCATATTTGGTTCGTGTCCACCCCTGAATTTGTCCGCTATGAACAACGAAACAGGGCTATGTAATATGGGAATGGCTGATGGGAACAGTGAAGGCTTTTTCAAAAAAAGAGATAAGTATTGTGAGCTGGGCTTCTGTATTTAATATTCTAATAGAGCTATCAAGTATTTTATTAACATATTCAAACAAAACATGCCTGGATCAAAAGCACATAAACCTATGTGCTTTTGGGTTCAGAAACAATTTTTTAGCAAAGACATTCACACATAAATTCTTCATTTCCTCATTTCACTATGCTTGGTCTGTTTGACCCTCCAATAAAATTCAGAGGTGAAACTTTTGAAATGGTTTCAAGTGGTCATCTCAGAAGTTTCCTTAATCTCGGATTTATATCTGCAAACCAATTCAGTGATATAAATCTGTGTGTTTATAATTCAATTTCCTTTTAGGCGCATTTTCGTCTGAGCCTTCCTCTAACTGAAATATATTATTAAGGCATCAGACAGTCTGAATAATGCTTGAATGCTACCAGACAGTGGTCCTACCTATTATAGAATAAAAAGATCATTAATTTTCATATCTAGTGCATGCTTTGTACATGCAGAATAACTTTTTGTTAATATTGTGTGCCTTAATTTTTCAAGTGTATGAGTCTGATTCCTTAATAGGAAAGTCTAGCCACTCCTTAAGTGTCTTAGGATACTTTGTATTATACTAGGAATAGTCCAATAAATATTTTTTGACCACCAGCTGGATCATTGAAAAAAACTAATACATTGTGATGGTTTAAAACAGAACTTCACAGACATCATTCCCCCGAGATCATCTAAATGAGCCTAGGTCAGCCAAGTAATATAAATATCGAACTTTACTTAATAATCATTTCACAAAATGTGGTAACTCACCACAATTATAATACATTGTGAAGGCTTCAAGTACAATTACTAAAAGATTGAGAACAAATCCATGAGTGGAATGCAATCACTTGTCTCCAAGCCTGGAATAAATACTGACAGATGCAAACTTGTGAGAAGGCTGTATATGAAAAGATATATTCTAAGTCAGAATTTAAAACCTTTCTTTGGACATTTTCCTAAGAGAAAATGTGATGTAAGTCTAAAGTTCTCAATCGAAATTCTAGAAACCAATAATCTTATGACACTAGGTCATAATTCTTTCTAATTTAACATGTGGAGAAAAAGTTTTGAGAGAGTTCCCCACCCCTTTCTCAGCCAGGAGTGTGACTGTAGGAAATCTTGTAAAGTGGATGTAGCTTATCTCTTGCATCTTACCCCCTCTTTTCATAACTCTCTTCTAAATACCCATGGCCTTCATACTACCCTAGCTCTAGCACAGTGATTTTCAACCTTTTAAAAAAACCTCATTGTACATGCAAACTAATTAATAAAATACTTCAACACTCCAAAAATTATATTTTTTGCCGATCTGACAAAAATAGGTATAATTTTTTTTTGCCTTTACACTGGATGGCTACTGCTGTGTTTGACTGTTGTCATTTTTTTTATTATTTCACAATTTAAGGGAAAAGAGATCAGGGTATTGTATGTTTTAAAAATTCTTGAGACACACTGGTTGAAAAATGCTGTTCTAGCACATTCTACTCAGATCTGTCTTCAACTGAGGATGGCTTTCCATGGAAAAGTGTATCATGCTTCAAAATTACTTTTTTAATCTACTTTTATGCTGATTAAAACTACCACTTCTTGCCCAGCCAGTATGGTTCAATGGTTGAGCATCGAACTATGAACTAGGAGGTCACTGTTCAATTTCCAGTCAGGGCATATGCACACCTTGTGGGCTCAATCCCCAGTAAGGGGCATGCAGAAGGCAGCTGATCAGTGATTCTTATATTTCCCTCTCACTTCCTCATTAAGATCAATAAAAATATATTTCTAAAAAAAAACTACCATTTTTTTTACATAATGGATATAGGCTGGCAGGTAAACAATGACAAAGTAGAATATTGTACATTGCAAAAAAACCGAAAAACACCTAAATATTTTTGCATCTTTTCATAAATATTTTAATCTTAAGGAGATTCTTATTAATTCAAATAATCTTACCTTCAAATTTATGTGTTCGCTTAATTACAGTTATTCTTTGTGCAATACCTTCACCTAAGAATAGTCTAACTATCACCTACTTCTTCACTCCTAAACCCACCACAGTTTAAATTCCATTCATACATCCTTATTGATATTCTGTCGCTGAATTCTGTGGCCATTATTCAGTTCTGTGCATGACTGTTCTGAAGTTTTTCACACAGATAAATTATGAACTCTTCTTTTCTCTTGGTTTCTGTGAGTCCTAGAGCTCATCCTATTTCTCTGGATAATCCTTCAAAGTCTTGTAGTTTTGAGAGTCTTATAGGTTTTCTGGTGTCCTTAAATGTTGCTGTTTTTTTCTTTTTCTTAAATGTTACCACGGAAACTTATCAATACTCATTCACTAAATTGAGCTTTTCATTGAGGATACAGAAAGATGTATTTCCTTGCAATATCAAAGAACTGAGACCCTATTGAGGAAATCAGTAGAACGACAGTAGGGTGAGTGTCATTATAGAAATGGGATTATCAAGCTCCTCTTAGTTAAAGTTCTTTGATGGGACATCAATATACTAGAGTCAAGACTCCTGAGGATAACTCCTGAAGATAACCTACCCATTCAGTATTATTTCTTGCCACTTCCCCAAAATGCACCTTGTGTGTGGCCCAGAAATAGCCACAAGATAATATGTGTCTTGTGTGTCCCCATTCTCAAATTCAGTGTCCATGATGAGTGTCATTAATTGCTTGCAGCACTCATTCCTACTGAATCTGTATCAGTAGCAGCTATAAAATTTCTACAGTTATTGGGTGGCACTAAAGTCTTACAGGCCACCCATTGGCCCTACCAGATGGAAATGGAAATTTTTCTCAGCACAGCTATTTCCAATTAATAGAAGCTGACATTCCAGTTGAAAATCCTTGTGCTCCCTGTTCTAGCTAGCCCATTCTAAAAGACTTACATGCTGTAGCTTTCCAGCTCTCTACCGGACTCTCTATGATCCTTCCCTAACAGCCTGCTTTGTGCTCTGTGTGGTGCTCATTTTATCCCAAATTTTGATGGCAAGGGAAATTTTATCAGTATAATCCTCAGAGAGAAAAGAATTACTTACTGACTAGGAACTGAGCTGAGAGGGGAAATAAAATTGTGCGAGATCATGGACTTTGTGACACATCTTATGACGTGATTAAGCTCTTCCTTACCCCACAGCAGCTACTGATTTTCCTGTCTACTCTTGTGTGGTCCACATTCATGCCTATGACTTCTTCTGTTTGTAACATTCTTTTACTCCTCTACATGGCTAATTCCTTCCTTCTTTTAAAGAGCACAGCCCTCCAGTTTCTCTTCCAAGCTTTCTTGGATCTCCCTCTCTCCTCAGCCCATTCTCTGCTAAGATAGGCATTCATCCTTGGCCCATTTTAGGTACTCTTCTGTCAAAACATCTTTTGAGTTGTCATTGATACCTCTGACTCTGCCACTAAACTCAAAATTTCATTTCTTATAGCCAGTGTCTAGCATGTTTTGGCATATATGGAAATTTTTATTGAATGAAATAGAAAACAATTACAACCTTGAGTATATAAAGTAATGAAGTAAAAACATTTGATCTTGTTTGAAGAAATATTTTGTTAGTACATTTTAGAATATAGTCATGTGCCACATGACAATAGGCTGCATAGATGACAGTAGTCCAATGAAATTATAATGGAGCTACAAAATTCCCACCACCTAGTGAGAGGTAATCCTTGTAAGGTTGTAGTGCAATGCATTACTCTTTTGTGCTGGTCTCAGTCTATGGATTGTAATGCTATTGGCTAGAAATGCCTGGGGGCACTCACCTGGGTCCTAATGAGCTTCCCACAGACATCTCCCCTTTCTAAGCCAGCTTTACAACTGGACCAATCCTGTGGTTCTTACTACAATTGCAAGACACCCTTCAGCAATAACCATTAGGAAACTAAAGAAAAGTAGACTTTATTAGTTATAGGCTCTGGAACTTACTACAAGGCACACCAGGGAGCACACAGTAAGATTGTGGGTAGAGAGAGGACAGAAGGAGGGTGTGCAGGCCTGGGATTCTGCTGTCATTGGGGTCCAGAGTGGGGGCCTAGGTATTTATAGGTTCACTCTTTATAGGTGAATTTAAAATATAAGCATGAGAATTTAAAGTGTAGGAAGAAAAAAAACAAACAAGTACCCAATGGTCAGTTATCCAACTCAAACAGGATCTCTGAAACAAAGGAGCTTCAGCTAGTCCTGTGGTTGGCAACGTGTTTATTGAGATAGTCTTCCTTGAATCTGCTGCCTCTGAAATGGATGCCTTGGCAGTGAGAGCTTAAGTCAAACACTTGTGTTACAAAAAGAAAAGCCAGGGGTCAGGGCGTACACTACCATTCCTCACCTGCTGGTGGCAATGCTGGTGTAAACATCCCTACTGTGCAGCCAGTCCTGTGACAGGATAGCACCTACAATGACAGCAGTGGGCTATGCCATCTAATTTTGTGTAAATCCACTATATGATGTTCACACAAATATGAAATCACCTAGTGACACATTACTCATAACGTATTAAGTGGTACGTGACTGTACACTGCATTCCTTTATCTGGGTACACATTATATTCATATTGCAATAGAACTGTGTGTGTGTCTGTGTATGTTGGGGGTAATTAGAATATGTGACCGTGGCTATTCATATGTGTGAAATGAGATATAAGTGTATGTGTATACCTATCTATATATCTACCTATATACAAGTAATGTATATATGTATATAAAGAGAAAGCTACAAGTTATATATATATATCAACAAAATGCACCTATAATTATAATTTTGGGGCTATCATTGTTTCATCATATTTTATCACTTCAACATTTGAAATGCTAATGACTTTTAAAGAAAAATATTTTGCATTTCAATAGTAGGATATATAAGAGAATGATATTCTATCTAGACACTATAAATGCCATTTATACTTTTCTGCTTTCTAAAACTAGGAGGTATATGAGAATTTTTAGTAATGGTAATTTCTCTCTACATATGATAGCTATGAGGACAGAACACAACAGTATTTAGATGTAGAGAATCTAGAGGCAGATTAGGTTCCAAAACTACTCACTTATATGCAGGACCTTGAATAAGTTCACTGATCTCTCTTTGGCTCCCTTTCATCCTTTTGAAAGTAAGAATAATAATGGCACCTACATTATAACTTTGTTGTAAGGAACAAACAGAAGGCTCATGTTAAGGCTTTAACACAGTACTTGCACATATTGTTCAATAAATATTAGCGACTGGTGTTGGTAGAATAAAAATGTAATTCAGACTATATGAGACGTTAGACAGTCTCTGAAAGCTCCGATAACCATGTTGAATTGCTTTCTTTCTCCTCCATCTCTTAAAGACTACTGTTCTACAATGTAAAATTTTCCAGGCCTTCATGCAAAACCTAGTTCAATTCTATTCAATGTGCAAAGTAAGAATAAGAGAACAGTGTGAAACAACCTTCGCTTATTTTACTGTTATTTATCTGAAGAGAATCAATTAAAAATTATCCAAGTTAATAAGCTCAAAGTTCCAAATTAACATCACTATTGTGTTTAACTTACTTAAATATAAACACTTTTGGAAATATTTTTATTGTTATTCTCATCTGATAATACTTGCTTATCATAGGAAACTTTTTAATTGAAACAACATTTTTAAATCACCTGTAATCCCACCAACCAGATGAAATAACAGTTAACACAGATTCATAATCTTTCAGATTTTATGGGTTTATATTTTCATGTTAATATATAGATACGCTTTTTAGAAGCTTAGCTTTCAAGGGGAGAAACGTTTGCTAACTAGGAGGACAAAAGGGCAAAGAGGACAAAAGGGAATTTAGAGAGTCTTAAGCCTGTTTAAAGATGGAATGGAGCCCAGCCAGAGTGGCTCAGTGGTTGAGCATTGACCTGTGAACCAGGAGGTTGTGGTTCAATTCCCTGTCAGGGCACATGCCCGGGTTGCAGGCTAGATCCCCAGTGTGGGGTGTGCAGAGGGCAGCCGATTGATGATTCTTTCTAATCATTGATATATATGTATATATATTTTAAAGTTGGACCAAAAAGTGATGAGCTCTAAGAAGTTTAAAGAGAAAAATGAGGCATGTGAAAGACAGATAGGATCGGTATGTGATGAAGTATATGGACTCTGGGTTCAGAGCACAGGGGAGAGCCCATCCACCAGAGATCCCCTTACCATGAAAAGTAGAGGCAAGAGAGTAAAAATATAAAATATATGACATATAAAAACATATATATCATATATGTAGCATGTCTGTTATTGTTAAAGGGGGGAGGCTATAAGAATTGAGAAAGCTCTACTTCATAGTTTCTGTTGGAAAATAATGCAGCTTAATTTGTGGAGTGGTCATAAAGTGGTCATCTATTAACTGACAATTTTAAAATTCTACCAAGGAATATAAGGAACAAGGTTAATACATGTAGAAAACAAATTTGGGGGAGGGGTTGTTTGAATTAGCATCAGTGGCATTTACCACCACAGCAGCAAATGTGTTCATTAGTGAAACAAATTTCTACTGAGTACCAAATGCAGCGTATTCAGTTTGGAAATGTTTATCTCTTTTAACCACTGGAAGCTATTTTGTAAAACCAGCATCCTTAGAGAGCTATTGCTGGAATATGTAATCATTTTGGCATAAGACTTAATCCCTAAAAATGCAGTTTGATTTATGGCATGATTTCTTTATCTTTGGTAAGTGAGGGTTTGTGATGAAACAGATGAGCCATTTAATCAGCTTTAAAAAATGCTTGCAATGATGTGTTCTAGGAAAATGCCTCTATTTTCTAAGGTAAGATATCTCTTAATCATACTGGACAGTTTCATTGTATGTGCAATAAAGGAAATGAACAATGGAAACATTTATGTAGTGTCTGATTGTCTGGGGATGATGATCTGTGAGATGCAGACCTATTATTTAATGCTTTGGGGATTCCCTTCTCTTCCTCCATCATTCTTTTGAGCTCTGGTTTCTGTACTAATCATGGGGAGAAAACACAAGCATTTATGTTATTTCTGGATTGGAAAATTAGACTTGTACTTAACAGTTAAATAATATTCTTAATTAACTAAAAATAGAGTTGGTTAAATTGCCATGAGTAATCACTGTGGCATTTTTCTCCTTTTCAGTAGAGAAAATAGTCCATAACTCTGGGCACTCAGGACATATATATGAAACCCTTCCAATTTGTAGGTTTGTGATTCTAGGTTTTGAATATTTATGGTGCACTGTACCTCTGTGATGGTGATTTATTTTTACTGAGTCTCATGGGTTGCAAATTGTCTTGCCAAGTTCAGGGGAGAATCAGAAGAGGAAAGGAAGGCTGAGTGCTATTTTGTTCCCTGTTGAGCTAATTAGGAATCTAGGGCTTATTTAGAAGGCTGCAAATCTCAGCCTCCCTCGCAGTCAATTAGTCTAGCCAGGCTCTAATTTACACTATAGTAGTGTCTCCTCAAGGAGGGAGGGAGGGAGGGAGAGAGAGAGAGAGACAGAGAGAGAGAGAGAGAGAGAGAGAGAGAGAGAGAGAGAGAGAGTTGACATTGGGATTCTGGTGGGGTGGGAGATTAGTTTGGAGGAAGGACATCTTTTATTATAGTCAGGTAAAAGGAAATGAAGGATTTGCACTGGAAAGTGTCATATAATATACAATAACCTGATCTACTAGAGAGCTGGAACTTCCAAGTGATCCAGAATGTGCAGATCATCTGCTGTTGACATTGTTGCCCTTTGAATCCACAGACTAACTTTTTAATTTTATAGACTCTAAGATACCTTTTAAATAGTCTAATAGTGGTATATAGTTCTGTTATTTTCAAGATAGAAAATTAATTAAAATTATATTTTAATCTCTTTAAGAGTTGATGAATACTCTGTTTTTGATTAAGGTAGGAAAGCAGCTCTGGTCTTTCCATCAAAACATTAATGGTGTAAACTATTACTTCTACATGATAGAAAGATTTGCTTTCTTTCTGTTTTTTGTTTGTTTGTTTGTTTGTTTTTTGTTTTTGTTTTTTATCAGCTTTTCTTTCAGAATATACCTACTAATAAATAGGGTGAATTGAGGGCAGGGGTATTCTTAATACATTCATTATACAAGATCAGGTTAGAGATTTTTAAAAGATAAAAACAATGCATGGTCCCTGTTCTAGTAAAAATTACCAAAAAATAAGGAAGAGAATATTCATTAACATACAACCCTGATTAAAGATATTCTTTTTATATTTAAGTCCATCTTTAAACCGGTAATCACCTGATTCCAAAAATTAGAAAAGGCACATATTAAGATAGTTAATTTCCCCTTTTTCTGCTTTTTATATATCCTTGGCACTATTTCTTTTTCAAACATAAATATGTGTATTATTTGTTCCTCCTTTTTTATACACATAACTTATGTATATGCCATTTTGCTGCTTATATAAGACTAGCTATGAGTTGTGAGTAAAACCTTTAAGAAAAGACAAAAGAAGAAAATTACTTTTAGCTAAGAAGAGTTAAGTGATATTTCAAGGATGATTTTTTTTGTTTGATTTATGACCTAAAATATAGCAAGTCAGGGAAAGAACATTTTATACAGAAAGAATATCAAAAGCCCAGAGGCAGGAGAGTGGAAGAGAAAATATCAAGCAGTTGATTGGACTATAAATGGACAGAGTAGGGGGAGACAAAGCCAGATGAGTGGTGTCGGGGAATTGTGGGTATTTTTACCATTGTAATCTTGAAACTTTTCCTGCTTTGGAACAAATATACATATTGTGCCTTCCTGGAGGTGATGGTATTTCTGGGTTTTGATGACTGCTAAAATCTCATTTTACTTAAGTCAATAGTTTTTATATTACTGCTTAAAATATTTAAAATTTAGTTTAAAACTTAAGTGGCCTATGTCTTGATCACAGTATAGCTTCACTCTTTGAAACTATCCAGCCACAATCACTGCAAGTTCTTCTCAACTTAGTGTCAAATGACGTTGATACTATCCATAGCAATAGGTCATGGGCCAACGCTAGAAAAACAGAGATTCTTCCAAGTCCCAAACAGAGAATACAATAGATGGATCTGGATTGATTTAACTTTCTGCTCTCTCTTCTGGGGGGAAGTCTAACTCAGGATTTCTATATAACCAGCGTCCATCAATTTTAACCAGATGCACCCTGGGTCTCTAGATGATATCACAATAATAGGGTAGTCTAGAGAAAAATAATGCTGTAGCTGCTTAGAACAAAGACACCTTGATAAGTGTTTACCACCCAACTCTAAAAAGATGTGTTGCTTAGATTTAATTTGGAGATTACTTTCCTCATGATTTGGATCTAGTGAGTAGGCTGCTAAAAGCAACCTCCTGAGATCTGAGCATTCTCTACCTATTAAGACTAAATAATTTTTTTCATCTAAATCTCTATTTTCAGAGTATATAAAATTATAAATACCATAAAATAGAGTGGGTTTTAAAAGCAATATAAGACATTTTTTTCAGCTGTTCTCACACTCTCCCAAATTCCTATCCTTCCATAGAACAGTACTTGTGTTTTTACTCAAAATGTGTCTTCCAGCTCAGATTAGTGAATGTGGTGAAATGTTTCAGTGGCATCTATCATTGTCTACACTTAATGTCATTTGCCTTATTTCTATAATTCAAGAAATCAAATCATTTTCTTTTAAAAATATACCTAGGGCAGTGGTCGGTAAACGCATTAGTCAACAGAGCCAAATATCAACAGTACAACGATTGAAATTTCTTTTGAGAGCCAAATTTTTTAAACTTAAACTATATAGGTAGGTAAATTGTTATTAACTTAATTAGGGTACTCCTAAGGCTTAGGAAGAGCCACACTCAAGGGGCCAAAAAGCCGCATGTGGCTCGCGAGCCGCAGTTTGCCGACCATGGATAAGGTAATATAATTGTCATGTGATACAGTTTCTGCTTATTATTTCACCTATTTATTTTATATTATACATATTTAGTTTCTTCTTTGATACAGTTTCAGTTTTATTGATTAGTCATAGATACTCTATTCCTCTTATATGATATTGTTTCTAAGCTGTTCAGGGGACTAATTACCTGAGATTTATTTAAAATTCAAATGTTACTGCCTGTTCTGTGTTTTTATTTGCTAATATGGAAACCCTAATATGAAGAGGCCTGGCATAACTGACATTAGCATGTATTTAACAAACAGATGTTTATCTTCTCATATTATTTCTTTCATTTAATTTGCCCATCTTTTAGGAGAAAACGTGTTCTTCTCTTTTAAAAGTTTCTCTTGGCAGCAGCAGCTATGGTTTCACAATGGGTTAAAAAAAATACTTGAAAGGCAAAATGTTAGTTTCAAAATGCATGGATGAGGATGTACACCTATGAAAAACAGCCTGTTCTTACATGTCCTGGACAAAACTATAAGGTTTGCTTTTAAGGTTAAAAATCCGTGAGGTTTATTAAACAGTTTTATTCAATTCAACAAGGTATTGAAATACGTTAATTTTCAGAAATGTCTAGAGTTAAATGATAGCAAGTTAAATTATTTGTAAAACACCTTGATTGATTTACAAATATTACTGATTGGCGGATTAACATAAATGGTGTTTTAAAAATCATACTAAAATATTAAACTTAAGAAAGTAAATTTATTCAGCAGGCAACGGAAACACAAATTGCTGTAGTGTTCTTTTAGAAGATGTGGAGGACCCAAAGTATTACACCCATTTTGGAAAGTAAGGACCAAATGCCTAAGGACCAAATGGCTGCCATACAGCTTACTAGGTAGAGTCACATGGCTTACCTATTCCATTGTCTTCCTTGATGTGAGCCCATACAAACTGATTGTTAATTTATTCAGGTCCAGACTGATTCATCTTTAACAGAAAGCATAAACAGACAGTTCGTGCTCTAAATTTTGAAAATCTTTTGCCTCAAATATCTTCAGCTTGTGTTTCCAACAATGCTAGACTGTTTATAACAAAATTATATATATAAATTATTGTTTAGAGGAAAGCTGTGAATATTTTATAAATGCAAGAAAAATATTCACCTTAACTTTTACCTTTACATTATTCTTAAGGAAGTGTAAGTTTTATTTTCCCTGCCTTCTTATATCTCACTTCCTGAAACAGAATTTAAATTCTGTAGCTGTATGTAGACAGATTTCAACTATAAATTATTTTATACTCAAGGAAAAAATCTTTCTGTAGATCTTTCCCAAGTGTGCCAAACAGATATTGCCACAGAACTATAGACAATATCTTAAATCTCAAAAAGATCTAATTCTTACACAAATGAAGAGAACACAGGGGTCATAAAAGGAAAAGGAAGTCTGTTGTTAATGTTGCCTGAAAACTCTGACATAAGCCTGACTATCCAGAGGAGAAAGAACAGACAACATTGGTAGACACAGTTTCTCCACCCACATGTTCTGGATCTCAGCTGCTGCTTCTGGAAGCTACTTTCCCTTGTTCTCTCTCCATTGTCTGGTAGGAATATGTGCAGACACAAAGCTTCATGGCAAAATAATCTTTCAGGAAGTTCCAAGACTTACAAGGCAAATTTGAGGTTGATTACCAAAGGTCATAAAAGAAAAGCATTCAAAGGCTCTTTCTTTTTCTTAATTGTAGAGATTTCTTTTTATGCTGGAGTTTAAATATTTTTTTTTTAATTTCTAGGATGGCTGTTTCTTAGTTGTTTAGGTTAGAGGTTGCACTTGCCTTGCCCTTCAGTTTAGTTTTAACATAATCATAGTGTTTGGAAAATTTTTAAGAGAATTTTGGTGATAGAATGAGAAGTAGTATGAAAATCTGAAGTATATGAAAAGCCTCAGGCCAACGTTCTACTCATTGGCAGCTGTTTTCTTTACTGCTGTGTGTACACATTCTTCAAATTGTAGCATAGACATTCCAAGTTCTAGAGGTGAAACTCACTTCTCCATAAAGTCCTTTGACATTCATTAACTGATCATGTCCAGCTCTTCTGCAATCAATCCTCTTGTCCATCCAGTTACCTGTGGTGAAAACACATTTTTATGCCTCATGTAGTCTGTCATGTTGATGCATGATTAAGGCAGTTTGGTTTATGAAAAGAGAGCACTGGGTCAGGGACAGTGGGGAGATGGATGGAACAAAAGAGGAGAGAAAAGTGAATGTGAGCCCAGCTGGAGTGTCCAGTGGTTGAGCACTGACCTATGAACCAGGAGGTCTCATGGTTCAATTCCAGGTCAGGGCATATGCTCAGATTGTGGGCTCAATCTCCATTGTGGAGCATGCAGGAAGCAGCTGATCAATGATTCTTTCTCATCCTGATGTTTCTATCTCTCTCTCCCTCCCTCTTTCTCTCTGAAATCAATCAAGATTATTTATATCCTATATAATAAAACCCTAATATGCAAATTGACAAAATGGCAGAATGACCATTGGAATGACTGGTCTCTATGATGTGCACAGACCATCAGGGGGCAGACACTCAACACATTGCGCATCTGCCCCCCAAGAGGGAGGCGACAGGTGGTAGTGGGGGTGGGGCTGGCCAGCAGGCGGCGCCAGTCTGCCAGCCAAGGCAGGTACCAGCAGGGGTCCCCCGATTGCCCCACAGATGGCCTGATTGCCAGCCAGACTTAGGCACCCTACCCTAAATATTGGGAACAGTCTCTTAAATTTAAAAATTAAAACCTGGCAAGGCTACTATAACACTGAGAAAACAGGATGATGCAGGGATGACATGCATGGACTCTGGCTTGCACATTTTGTGCTCCGCCCTGAATCTGACACTTATAACTGTGTGACAAAGCCAATTACTTAACTTCTCTCTGCTTCAGTTTTTCCACCCATAAGATGGGGAAAATAGTACTACTGCCTCAGAAGGATCATGTTATGTACTACTTTTTGTAATCAGGGCAAAAAAAATGTAGCTGCCCATACAACAGCAAGATGCCTTTCACCTGTATGAAAAGTATGGTTACTGGTGCATGCAGTGTCCTGGATTGCCAGAGGGATGTCCAACTGCCGGTTTAGGCCAAACATCCCCTGAAGGGTCCTGGATTTTGAGAGGACACAGGCTGGGCTGAGGGCCACCCCCTCATGCATGAATTTTGTGCACTGGACCCCTCTAGTATGTGTGTGTGTTACATATTTTTTTTAAAGTGAATGTGAAATCTTTCACGTATGAAATCTGTGACCTTGTGCAAGTCACTTAGCTCTACAACCCCTATGTGCACTTAGAAACACTCATCATCTTCATCTCCCATGCCTGGTAAGAAGATTGGTATGACCAGCTGGATTCCTGGAACATTGTACAGAGTGAGCAAATGAGTAATGGAGAGAGCAGAATGATTTTCAATTTGGAGATTTTGTGAGAGAGATTGAGAGCAGGTACACTGCTGGGGCTGACCAGCAGACCCTGAGCTACAGATGAACAGATTACTCCGACACATGTTTCTGTGAAAGGTAGGGCTAAGGCACTACTTCACTATCACCGCCAAGTAGCCCTTTTCACCTGCCTCCTTTGGTTTTTATTATCACAACAGCTTGAACTAAAATTAACCTCTAGATATGATCAGCAGGGTAAGCATCCTTGAGAAAGTATATGCTTCTACAAGGTCGGGTCTTTAAAGACTAAACATAGAGATTCTAACAAAACACCAGGGGGATTGGACTTGTTTGAAAAAGTCAAGGCAGGGGCTGCCACCTTCGCAAGGTCCCCCCAGAGGCCCCTGATCTTATGGAGAATACTCCTTATAGACATTCCAACCACATCCCGTGCTTCCCCACAGTACACTTCTATGACAAATATGACTTTGGGGGGGAAGATAGTGAAAAGAATGTTAAGAGCTTTTTCTTTTCTGTGCATGCACATCTTGACCATTTTTCTAGGAGCCTGCAATAAATCTATAAATTACCTCTCTGTTATTTTTGATTGTTAGATTGGTGTTACTTTAGCCTTGATATCATGCTATACCTGGGCCACAGAGCTGAGCAACTTTTTAAACAGCTGCATATGAAAAGAGGTATAGAAGAAAGGGAAAAAATAGGTGTTGAAGATCACATTATTTTTGTTTACGATCACAGAAGACTAGTAATATTATCCCCACAGATAATCCAGTCATGCCTAGAAGATCTAGAATTCTAACCCAGGTCTGACTGGCTCCACCAGATTTTGCTTTGCAAAATGAAATATGCATATCAATTCATTAGAGCCATGCCTTATGCAGAGCTATTGGATAAACAGGAATACATACTTTCTTAAATGTCATCACATTTAACACATTAAACTGACTTCATATGGGCCTTCAAAGAAAGTTCATGATGTAAGAGGTAACAATTTGATCTATGCCTTCAGATAAGCTGGGGAATGTGAAGGACCAAGAGAGTACAAGCTCTATAAGAAATGTAGAGGCAGCATTCACCAGACTGTCCTATTTATAGGTTTGATTGTAAAACAAACAGGATAAAAAGCTATTAGAAGTTGAACAAGCTTCCCAGGGACCATATTTTTGCCCTATGGGAACCTCTGTTTGCCCAACTGCAAACATCAAACTAATATATTCAGGAATTAATGAGAAATTAAGAGGGAAGCACTTTATATTTTCCCATGCTCTAAAGCCTCTTCTGATGGTGCTTTAAATTTTAAATGAGTGGATTTTACTTATTATTACTGATTGGGGATTAGCTGAGCTGGGAGAGAGAGGTCTGAGCTACCAGGTGTCAGAGTAGCTGATTAAAGCAACGAGCCCCAAATGAAGGAGTCCAGCCTTTAACATGATGGTCGAATAAGGCAGGAGTCTAAAACCAGAGAAAGCACCAACTCCCCCTGTTCCATTTTTCCCACACAGGTGGAGGTCAGGTGAAACAGCACAGATGTGGGAGCTGCTTTACTTTGCCAAATAAAATGCTCCGGCGGGTTTATAGAGCCTGGGCTGGGGAGACAGCAAGAGGGAAGGGCTAGGAGTGGAAAAGTACTGCGTACTGAGTCAGAGAGGAGTCTTCAAGGTTCCCCTGCCTTACCCCCCAAGGCCTCCGATAAGGAGACTGAGAAATAAGTTCCCTGGGCTAAAGATGTCAGCATGTGAGAGAGCAGATCCCAGGCAGGGTAGGATGAGAGTGAATGCAGAGACTCTGCAACTCCCTCCAGAGACTCAAGGCATGAGCAATGCATGGGCTGTGCACCAAGACTGGTGTGGGGAAGGCAGCTTTCCACCATGATGGGGGCCAGGTAGAGCCTTTGTAATGGCTGATGGTCAGGCCTGGAAAAACACATCAGTTTTTAAGCAGGAGCTGGACTCCCAAATTATCTTTATTATGAACTTTTCTGACTTTCAAGTTTTCAGAATACCAATACACTTATAACGTAAGAAGCAAAATGAAAGAATCTTTGTATTTCTTTGCAAGAAAAACACAACAAAACTGATTTGGCTATTAATGTTTATCTCCTTTCCTGACACAGAGGTCTCAAAGCTTTTGCAGTCAGCCATTAGTAAGCTGCTTCGGTTCCTGCTCCTGCTTCTTCATCTCCCCGCTTCCTTCTCCTCCTCCTCTTTCTCATTCTCCCCTCCTCCTTTTTCTTTTACCTTTTTCTGTCAACTTTTAATGGAGAGAAAGTAATCATTTTAGAAAACAGGGCTTAAAATTGTGTGTGCCTAGTGTAGACACTGTTTCAAAATGAGAAATTAATGTAAACTGTATAAGTTTTAACATGAATTTGGGGTTCATGAATTCAAAATGTAAAATATGGTTTGCATTTAACTATTGTTAGCAGTTGAAAATTGATCACTGGAGGCAGAGTCTTAAAGTATCAAGTATCAAGAGAATATTTCTAATTCCTTTCTCAGGATAGCTTCTAGGATATTTTGGATTCTACAAGAGTCGTGAATATCTCATTAGAAGACAGAAGCATCTATTTGGTTTGCAAGACACAAAATGACCTGGTTCAAATTATGATTATTTTTCTATACTAAATTTTCCGTTTTTCCATAAGCATTATCATTTCTGACATTTTAATTCTGCAGTTGAATGAATTCTTTTTTATCTGACCTTGCAGTGAATGAAAGTTTTGTGAAACTGGCAAAATTCTCATTCTCCCCCCCCCCGCCCGCCCCAGATTGAAGTACTTGCAGAGGACTGTTTGTCTTTTATTCTTCCTTGACCTTTAATTTTTGGAAGGATGGAGGGACTGTGCAGACAAAGAGAAGTTGCTAGTATAAAGGAGTAAGGCAGTAGCAAGATAAAAACTCCACCCTGTTGGATAGCCTTTCATTTGTTGTTCTAATTCCAACCACTAAAATTCACCTTTAATTTTCTCTTTATTATCTATACTAGTATGAACATGGTGTGAAGGAATTTTGTGGCTTGAATATGTGCCATGTTTGCATATAGTATCTCTAGTTGTAAACATGATAAAATTATCAATGAAACTCTCTAATTTGATCCTGAAGCGAAGGGATGTTGTCCAATGAATCATTTGCGTTTGTAGGAGGCAACGTTGTGGCTAATAGAGCAGGAATGGGACCCAGATGTTTTCTGAAAAGTGAGTTACATTGGAGGCAAGGAGCATTACCTAAAGTGTAGGCGGCCATATGGGAGTGAAGGTTGGAAACATCCCATTACAAGTCATATATCACTGAGCTGACAGCAAGGGTTTCAGCTTGTTTTTATTTAAATCATGAAAGCAGCTGCTCAGCTGTCTAGCTGTATTAAATTTAACCCCTTTTCCTGGCAATTGAATTCAGTAATTTATGCAATTTTGATTGGACCACTGCATAAATATCATTTGGAGAGCTTTCACTTATTCTTGTCCCTTAAATTAACATCCAGATCCATGATTGGCTAATTTTTCTCTTGAATGAGAATGCCTACAGATAATGCACCTGGCTGAGTCTATTAAGGTGAATCACAGAGGAATACTGTAATTTCAGCTTTGGCAGGTAATTGGTATGGCCAAACATGAATAAATGCCAAATGGGGTGGTGTTTTTTTAATGATTTTTTTTTATCTCTTGGTATCTTTTACTTATTCTCATTGTTATTTTTTCCTTTCTTTTTTTTCTCTTGGTGACTTGCTCTCTCACTTATTTGTTCTACATGCATTTTCAATATGTGATTCTGCCTAACTCTTAATATTTTGTTTTCTAGTTGTGCCTCTTGGCTGTTTTAGTTGACCCTTACACAATTCTCTGCCAGCCCTTTTTCTTCAGTCTCTGTTTCTCTCTCCTATGTGTCTCTCTTTTCTCAGACTCCCTTTAAACCCTTTTTCATCTTTATAGCTTGCAGAGTTGGTTTTAATTAATTTTCCTTGAGCGCTATGGATCTTTGGGGATGTTCCATGTTCTCCATGAAACATGTTTTGTCATCATCTGGAGAGCCTTCAGTTCAGGTTTTGGCCACATGTGCCTCAAGCTACCTGTTAATATGTGATATATTTTATCACTTGCCCACCAAAGTGGAAGCTTGTACTATTGCCTGTTGGAAAAGTATAGACTTTCATTTCCTGTGGAAAGAAACACTATAGAAGAAACGCAAGTTCTATCTGAAACAGTAGGAGAGACTGATAAAGTAGGGGTAAGCTGATTCTAGGGAGAAAAAAAGATGAAGTGAAGGCAGGATTTTTGCATTTGTCTGGATTTTCCAGTTAATTTCTCAGGTAATAATTCAACATTCTGCCCTAACTTTAAGGAAGGGTCTTTGCCTTCCCTCTGGTAGCTGATATCTTGTTGGAGATATTCTGTGTGGGGATGCATTTCTTAGTTTTTCTTTTTTATTAATTTTATAATGATGTTTTCTGTTGGGTTATTTTTCATGGATAGGAAACTCTTCAAAAAATAAACTCTAATAATGAGTTATACCTGATACAATCAAGATCCAATGTTCTCCCCCCAAAAAGTAGATGAAAATTAAGGTTTTTAGAGTAATTTAGTGTGCTGTTAGGTGACAAAATGATTTGCTGTGGGTCAATGAACAAGCTGACATTCTCCAGGGCTATTTTCTTCAGTGCTAATAATAAAGTAAAAGTCCTATGCAGAGAATTTTTTCCCCAAAAGCCAACTCTAAACAGAAATTCCGATCCCATATTTCCACTCTAAAAATGTAGCATGGCTCAGTAAGCTAAGTAATGGACTGGAACGTCAATTATTATTTGTTAAATTAGGACCAGTAGAAAATTATCCTATGATTAACTTTATACCTGCTATTGCTTATTACTAATCAACTCAGAATACCCTCTCAGAACTATTGTCAGAAAATAATTGACATCTCACAGTTTAATGGACTTTTTTAAGGTCATGTCCGACATGGCCAAACAATACCATGTCCCTGTAATCCAAGAGCAAACGGTTTGTTTTTTTTCAGTGCACCTCATCTCCTCGGTGTGTCACTCTGAGTTTACATATGGACTTGGCCCAGTGATATTTAAAGTAAAGTAGGCATTATCAGATGTTATGTAGAAGTAACATAGAACTCAAAGTTCTGCTTTTTTGGATATCTTCCAGACCCAGGTTTGATAAGATTTTAGCCAATAAAATCTGATGTGTGAAAGGCTGGTTTTTATTAGGGCGAAGGATGAACAGGACTGGGGCAAATAAAACCAGGACACATTTTGGCCACGTTTACACATGTGAAATATTCAATGAGAAACCGCATATCACAGTAGAGGCTGACTTGTCGCTTTCATTCACTCAATAAATATTTATTGAGAATGTATTATGAGTGAAACAGTGGGCTTGGTGCCTAGATGTCCAGGTAAGAGGAGAGCTATTGAAAAAAAACTGTCAAGGAAAAGCCCACGTTCACAGAATAAATATAAGAATTTGGATCGATCTGTTTAACCAGTACTCAAATAATTAACAAGTTACATTAAAATATTTACTGCCTTTGCTTGTCTCCTGAATATTTTATAAACCAAGACATTTATTTACTCATATGAGAAAGAAATTACCTTAAGCATAAATCTGTATTTATTCAGACTAACAGTTCTAATAGAAGCTGAATAACCAAACAATTATTTTTTTAAAAAAATCTCAGTAAAAACCATTAGGGTGACTTTTTCATTTCTCAGATTAACATATATTTTTAAAATCAAATAATACCAAGACTAGTATGAGTGTAATGAGATGAATGTACTTTTATATTAATGGTAGAATTATAAATATTCACACAATTTTACAAGGGGTGTTGGCAATACATATTGAGAAATTTAAAATACTTGTAGTCTTTGATACAGTAATTTTAGCCACAAACACATACCATAAGAAAATACACAGTTTAACTGAAGGATTATTACAGAGATTACCATCATCTTATTCTCTGTGGAGGTAAATTATTAGGAGCATATGGATTGCTCAGTTTTAGGAGAATGGAAAAAGAATTGAGCATCCATGCAACGTAATACTATATAATCCTGAATAATATTTATAAGTAATATAATTGCATAGAAAAAATGGTCACATTGTGTTAAATAAAAATATATATAAGCAAGCTACTTAATATGATTTTAACAAAGAAAAACATAAAGAAAAAAATTGAAGGAATTATATGAAATCCTAATAGTGTCTCCCCAAATATTGCCTCCTAATCCTGAATTAGAATCTTTCTTTTTAAAAATATATCTACTTTCTAATATTTCCACAACCAATTTGTATATTTTAGTACCAAAAAAATTAAAAGCTTAAAAGCCTCTCGATATTTCTAGATGTATAATATGAAGCATTTTTTTTATTTTTTGTAGCTGTAACTGGACCCTGTTACTACTACTGACCAATTTACTTGTTGCTTTGATTCTATACAAGGCCCTAAACATTACTTCATTTTCCCTATGGACAGTCATCTCTAATAACTTAGAGTTAGGAAAGGACATAAGATAGAGGATTTCCACGCACACAGAGTTCCATGGAAAGAGGTTGATGAGCGAGGGATATAAAATAGAGGTTAAAGATTTGGCCCTATTAGGGACAGCAGTCCCCCCTTATCTACAGTTTTGTTTTCCATGGTTTCAATTACCCACAGTCAACCATGGTCCAAAAATAATAAATGGAAAATTCCCCCAAATAAACAAGTTATGAGTTTTAAATTGTGCCCCTTTCTGAGTAGTATCATGAAATCTTTTGCCATGCCACTCCATCCCATCCACGACATAAATCATATCTTTGCATGCAGTATTCACCCTGAATATGCTACCTGCCCATTAATCACTTAGTAGCTGCCTTCATTATCAGATCAACTGTTGTGGTATTAGAGTGCTTGTGTTCAGGTAATCCTTATTTTACTTAATAATGCTCCAAAGTGCAAGAGTAGTGATGCTGGCAATTTGGAAAGGCCAAAGAGAAGTCACAAAGTGCTTTCTTTAATTGAAAAGGTGTAAGTTAATAAGGAAAGAAAATAATTTTATGCTGAGCTTGCTAAGATCCACAGTAAGAATGAGAATCTTCTATTCATGAAATTGTGAAGAAGCAACAAGAAATTCATGTTAGTTTTGCTGTCACAACTCAAATTGCAAAGGTTATGACCACGGTGTATGTGAAACGTGCTTAGCTAAGATAGAAAAGGCATCAAATTGGTGGGTGGAACATATGAAGAGAATATACAAGGTGGGGCAAAAGTAGATTTACAATCATTCATTTGGAAAAAGAATACAATAATTAATAAATAATGCAAGAGTAAACTCTGTGTTTCACAGTCACAACTGTAAGCCTACGTTTGCCTCACCTTGTATATATGATTCAGAGCTATCTGTGATTTTAGGCATCCACTGGGGGTTTGGAATATATCCCCCATGAATAATGGGGAACTATTTTAGTTCCAAAGAACAGTGAGACTCTGTGAAATCATTTTTTAAAATTTTGCTTTTATTCTTGGAATCTTTGGATGCCGGTCAGTGGGGAGGAGCGCATACCTCCTTAGAAAAAGCAGGTATCTGGCTTCTCCATTTAATCAAATCTCTGTTCATTCTTATTATCTATACATAAGAATCCTGGCACACAGAAACATGAATAAATGTTACATATCAAAAGCTCATCAATATAATGCTTCAAATAATAGTTTCAGTTTGACAGTCTGAAGGTGTTTGTTTAGAGCATATATTGGCACATTTGCCAATAAAGCTGCTGATGAAACAGTTTGCATATTTGCATATTCATAATTTATTTTACCCTTTATCAGGAATCTTATAGATCTCAGTAATCCCAATGCCATAAAACTGCTATTGATGTGATGTTAAATGTAGTCATCATTACAGCTTTTCCTCCTATCTGATATTAGAGTATTCCTGCGAAATCTTTTGTAAGCCAAAATGGCATAAAGGGAAAAGTGTCCCCTGTGTTCTGCAAGTTGGCATTAGGCCATTCGCTTTCACAGAAAGACCTACACTAAGCACCTATTTTCTCTAACCAAATGGAATCTAAAGAAGATTTTTGCTTTTGTGAAAAAATCCATTACCATGCTAATGTGAAGTGGCATATACCCAAACTTTTGGAAAGCAGGAGATACCTGTATAATAAATTGAGTGGTTGGGGGCAGGTATTAATCAGGGATATTATTGGGGGGATGGCGGGGAGGAAGTGTGCTTCAGTGAAAAACTCCACATTGTCTAGACTCTTAGCAAAGACTTTTTCAGATATCAGATTCTTATTCTGGGGAAGCTATTTTACAACTCTATAAATTATAGGTAACTGATAGTAATGTAAAATAATTGTTATCTGCAGACATGTAAATTCAGTCCTGTCTAGCCTCCCTTCCCCACATGACAAAAATCAATTTCGCCTCCTAGTGTACATTCATTTTAATATTTTTCAAATGTGCCTGTTCTTCACATTCTCTTTGGAACCAGTTATAACATCTTCCTGGTTTCCTCACTGGCTACAGTCTTTAACAAATGTTCATTCTTAACTTTTATGAGATTCACTTAAAAATATATATTTTTGCAAGGATAAAAAAGCAGTTCTTTTCTACTTGAAAATATATATGGTGGATAAAAAATGATGACATCACTGAAACTATGTTATATCAAAAGTTTTATGTTAATTGGATATTGGATATCAGGTACTAGCATTACTAATATCCCTCAGAATTAATTCTAAGTTTAATGAGACTGTTGATCAAATTGGATATACCAATTAATGTGACTTTTAAAAATATTTTTTTATTGATTTTAGAGAGAGAGAGGAAGGGAGAGGAATAGAGAGATAGAAACATCACTGACATAAAGTATATCGATTGGCTGTCTCCTGCACGCCCCCTGCTGGAGATTGAGCCCGCAACCAGGGCATGTGCCCTACCTAATTGGGAATGAAATGGGTGAACTCTTGGTTCCTGGGTGGATGCTCAACCACTTAGGGCTATTGTGACATTTTGAGTTGTTTTACACATTTTTTGGCAGAAATTGGATTTCAATATATTCTTTAAATTGCCTTTTGAACATTTATTTCAAATTTGAAAAGTTATTGGAGTCTACCTATTATGTTTTAAGCCCATAAGATCTTGAAGTGAAGTTTGAGTTAAATATAAAATTTCACAAAATGCAATGCTTGATTCTTGAGTATATCCAGATTATATATATGCACACACACTAGTCTTAAGGTTTGGGGGAAAATATGAATATGGACTGTATATTATATAATTATTTTATCATTATATAAATCTTTTGCATGTGATGATATTTTTATAGTTATGCTGGAGAAAATCCTTGTTATTAAGAAATGAATACCAAAGTAGATAGGGACAAATTTCTTGCTGTTTTCAATCTCAAATGTTCAGAATATTTAGAGAGAAGGATAGACAGGGGAGAGCACATGTGGCATAATACGTGTGAAAGATGTCGAGGATTTGTACTACTATTCTTTATATTGTGTGTAGGTTTGAAAATTTTCATAGTAAAATAATGGGGAAAGCATACAATGTATTTAACAGATTAATAGAAGAAGTTAGTCGGTGCAACAATTTCCTCTACATGGAGTATCCAAGTAGGGTTGCTAGTAACTACTGACCATTTCTAATCATTAGCCAAATAGCTGCCAGGGCTGACCGGCAGACCCTGAACGATGGACGAATGATTACTCCGACACATATTTCTGTGAAAGAGAGGATAAGGGACTACTTGGCTAACGCCATCAAGTAGCTCCATTTGCCTGCCTCCTTAGGCTTTTATTGGAACAACAGCTTGGACTATTAGATACAATTAACTATTAGATACAACAGCTTGAACTATTAGATAAATTAACTATTAGATACAATCAGCAGCATAAGTATACTTGAGAAAGCACATGCTTATATAAGGTTGTGTCTAAAGACCAAACATAGAGATTCTAGCAAAACACCCGGGGGATTGGACTTGTTTGGAAAGCCAAGGTGTGGGGGCTGCCGTCTTCCGCAAGGTCCCCTCAGAGGCCCCTGACCTTTCGGAGAATCCTCCTTACAGACATTCCAACCACATCCCGTGCTTCCCCACAAATAACAAGTTACAAAAGAGGGCTAATACAGAAAAAAGTGTTCGCTTTGAGGAACAGTGGGGTGAATATTAAAGATCGCCAAATTTCAACCCTTCCTTTCTCTCTCATTTTTTTTTTCCTTTGGCCTGTTTTATTTTGAAAATATTTTGGACCTTTTGTCTAAGTTTGCTTTTAATCAGTCTGAATGTTAGATTATTCTGGTTTCCAGTACCAAAAGTCAAGGCTGCATTTCAGATATCTCTAAACTAATTGAACTGGTCACAAAATCTTCATTGAGACCAAAAATGTTGTTAGATACCTTCCAAAATATATTGAGTTCATAGTATTAACGCTCTTTTTTAAAAAAATGCTTTAATAAAGTGAATAAAAAGTAGTGTAAGGGACCAATTGAAAGTTTACATCTTGCCTTCTTCTCCAGTAAAAGTGTTTTAGACCGAAATATCTCCAAAGAAATCTGTGGGAAAGATTTGAGGTTTTATTCTCCAAATTGAATAACTAATTTTTGATAACTATTTGACTTGTCTATATACTTCTTTTGTGTGAAGTTTGAAATAATTTGAAAGTAAAGAGAGTAATGCTATATAAAGAGTAAGAATCTTTGGCTTTTACATGGACAGAAATTGTTAAGAAATTGGTGAAACTGCCTAACATGTACCTAGTAATCACATGCTAATTCATACATACTACAAAAGAAGCAAAACTGTGTTCCTTGTGTTGCGCTTCTCTCCAGAGGGAGGGCAAATGGCTAGTCCTTGAAGAAAGCAGATGCTTAAATTTAATTTTATGGATGGCATGTTTAACATTCAGTTGCACAATCATTTTAGAAATAAAAGAGCTCCCATATGTTCATTCTCTCTTTAAAAGGGATTCCACAACTTACTTGTAGTATGCCTGCAAAAAGACAAGGTAGCATATCCAACTCATCAGCAAGGAGAAAAAATATCAGAGTTGACTGCTATGAAATCAGGATCCTGTATTTGATTTGGACGGGGGCGGAGGGGAGGGAGAATTATGTGTATGGTTGCCACTATTGCCCTTTGTCTCAGCAAGGGAAATAAAGAATTTAAAGAGAAAAACAAAGAGGAATTTTTTTCCTCGTGTCATTTTTTCCCTCCCTGTGATTATGATGTAGGTAAAGTTGTTCTTTCATGAAAGGCACCTCTGCAGCAGTCAGCATTATCAGCCAAATTCCAAAGTTTTGATAGATGACTTATGAGAGCAGAGCTCTGGCTCAAGGAACTGACAGATGGATTTTACTTCCAAAAAGGTTGGAATAGATTCATGGAAATCACGCAGTAACTCTGATCCGGCACACATGTCCTCAATATCCAGAAGCCAAATAGGGGCCAAATGATCCTTCTACATTTTTTATTGGCCCAGTACCAAGGAGGCACGTCGATTCAGAAAAATTTCCCCAAAAAAGTTTATCCAATTTGCCTCTCTTTCCTTCTGATCTTGGGGGAATGTAAAATGAAACCAAGCTATTAAAAATTCTAATATCTAAAAATTTGTTCCTTTTCCAATTAGATCAACTCTATTGAATGCTTTTCTGGTTTGTAACATTTATGAATATTATCACAGAAAACAGGATCATTATACACCTATATATCACTTTGGATACCTACTTTAAATTTTGATTAATTTTATTTATTATAATTTGATTATTTATTTTTATTTTATTTATTATATGGTATTAAAAACCATATATGACAATAATAAATTTTTATATATTGACATCAGTGATTGATATACTTGGCTTTACAATCAGTTCTAAAATTTAAAGTTTTATAATGAGGTTAACTTTCTACTGAAAATAAGTTGTAAACACATAGTTAATGAAGTATTTCTGGATTAATACAGTATATTATTATTACATACTCTGTAGCATACTACATGTAAAGCCTAACTTTGATATGCACAAGACAGACAGCATGTCAAGTACTTTAGAAAGAAACAAAGTGAAGTTGATATTTCTCCTGACCTTAAAACATAGTTGGGTAGATACATAAAATACACAATAGCCATCATAGCAGATATGTAGTAAATGCAATAAAAGTAATAAGGAGTTTTTGAGGAGGTAGAGATTTTGTATTTTGGAGTAGAACTGAGATCATGGAAGATTCCATGAAGAAGGCAACATTGAGGCCCACCTTGAGTGATGGATGGGATTTAAAGAAATGGGATTGGAGAAGAGAATTGGAGGACATGAGCAGGAAGAGATCTATACAACAGAAAATATCTGGAATGTATTCAGGGAAAATGTAATAAGCCATCTGGTTTGTCTGGAACTATGTTAGGGGATTATCAGGAGAGCATAAAATATTTTCTTATGTATAAATTCCTTGGAGAATTCATTCACTCTCAGGATTTAATCTCGTTAAATCCTTTAAATCCTTCTTTTTCTCTTTATCCCTATGATTATTGCTACTCTAGTTCTGGCCATTGTCATCGTCAGTTTACTGAGGCAGGGTCCTATCAGGTCTCTCATCCAATTTGCCAATTTCTATTCTCCACACCATAGCCAGGTGCTTAAGAACACCCAGGTAGCTCAGCTGGTTAGAGTGTTGTCCTGATATGTCAAGGTTGTCCCTTTGATCCCTGGTCAGGGTACATACAAGAATTAACCAATGAGTGCGTAAATGAATGGAACAACAAATCAATCTTTTTCTCTCTCTCAAATCAATCAATAATTTTTTTAAAAGGGACAAATCTAATCACATCACTCCATGATGAAAATCCTTTAGTTGCCTGCCCTGTCTTATGCAAGCCTTATCTCTCTCTACTCTTTTCTAGTGCTTTGGCGTTAGACTTCTCTGAATGTCCTTTAGTTCTTCCAGAGAGTGGTCTTTTTTTTCTCTTTGGATTGTTGTGTCTGTCCCCAAAATATTTTGTCTCTAATTCTGAACTAACAAACTCTTCTTTATTCCTAATAACTCAGTTTAAACAGCAGTTTATTCAATCATGCAATCATCCTATATAATAAAACCCTAATATGCAAATCTACCTAACAGTAGAACAACCGGTCACTATGGTGCGCACTGACCACCAGGGGGCAGATGTTCAATGCAGGAGCTGCCCCCTGATGGTCAGTGCTCTCCCACACGGGGAGCGCTGATCAGCCAGAAGCTGAGCTCATGGCTGGTGAGCGCAGTGGTGGTGGCGGGAGCCTCTCCCACCTCTGCAACAGCACTAAGGACCCTTCAGGGATGTCCGACTGCTGGCTTAGGCCCGCTTAGGGGAGCGAGGGCACAGGCTGGGCTGAGGGATCCCTGCCCAGTGCACGAATGTCGTGCACCAGACCCCTAGTTTATTCATAAGTACTTAATTGAGGGAGTACTATGTTCCAAGCACTTTATTCTTCCCTGACACTTATAGTGATTTCCTAGATTATATTGTGTATCCTGCTACACACAGCTCCCTGTATTGTAATTGTCTGCATTATCTATTCTAATTCAAATCCCATAAGAGTAGAGGTGGGCCAAAAGTAGAGTTGACCATTGAAACATAATAAATAATTATTTTCTAAATACATGTTTTAGTTATTACCTTTATGTTGATGAATATTATATAGATAACCCACAAATGGAGGCAGTTAGTAAAAATTTGATCAATAAATTGATAAATTTATATTCCTTTATATTACCAAACATGATTCTGCCATATTTTCCTGATGTAAATGATCTACTGTTTAATTTATTTCACATATTTTAACCTTTTGTAATAGTAGTCTCCTACAAAATTATCAGAAGAGATCTCTGTTCTTCAGTATGGTTTTGAATGTCCCCCTAGAAAGACTACTTTTTCAATTTCCCTTTTATTGTCAAATATGGTCAAAGAGAGTAAGGCCAAACCCTTCTACAACAGGGTTGACTGTGGACTCCACAGTTCAATTGAGTAAATTCTCTTTCTCTCCACCTCAGGTCCAATCTGGTGGTTAGGCCAGCAGGAGTACCACTTCTACCCAGCAGCTGTTCTGAATTTTCAGTCTTGTTGAGTCTCTCCTTTTTTTAAATTAAAAATATATTTTATACTATAAATCTTTTCAAAAAATACAATAAAACAAATAAATTAAAAATACCCATGATTTAACACTATCCAGATTTATTCAGACAATGTTTTTAAATTTATTTTTTCAGATTTATTGAAGTATAACTGACAAAATTGTAAGATATTTAACTTTTGATAAGATATTTAAAATGTACAACATGCGGGCCAGCATGGCTCAGTAATTAAGCATAGACCTATGAACCAGGCGGTCATGGTTTGATTCCTTATGCCTGGGTTGTGGGCTCAATCCCCAGTAGGGGGCATGCAGGAAGCAGCTGATCAATGATTCTCTCTCATCATTGACACTTGATATTTAAAGAGATCCATTGAGATTTAAAGATATCTTATTACTGTTTCACCAAAAGTCTTGTATACTTTATTTATATTTTTTTATTTCAAATGTCTTTTGTTTTGGTTTCCATTAAGATTTATCACCTTGTCCTTAGTCTTTTGTAGTTTCACTAAGATATGTACATTAAGTTTCTTTCTTTTTAAATTTGGCTTCATTTTGGTTTTTCAGTTGAAAAATACTTGTCTTTTTTCTTCACTTCTGAAATCAGCCACTTCTAATGTCACCTCTCCACCATTCTTTTCATTTCTTCTTTCTTGAACTTCAGTTAGATACAAGTTAGATTTCTCATTTTAACTTCTATGTCTCAAACTCTTTCATATTTTTGTTTCTATATATCGCTCTGTGGTATTTTTATCTTTCAACTTTCTTAATTTATTTTTCTCTGTGTAAATAAATTTTGTTTTGAGATGTTTTTATTTAGTTTATGTTTAAATTTACCTGCTTTTTTTCTTAGTCCCTCGTTTGTTTCTCATTGTTGCTACTATTTTTATTTATTTACATATTAAAATCTTACTTTATACTATCTTTCTAGCTCCTTCATTACTTCTTATATTTGTGGTGTAAATTCTCCATTTATTGATTATGTAAAAATCTTCCTCAGGATGTTTTTGTTCTTTTTTTTTTTAGTGTATGTGCGCGCACATGCGCGCACACACTTAAATTCTTAGTATGAGCTATTTCTCACTTGGGATATTTGTATCCCTGTGATTCTCATGTGTTTGGTATATGAAAACATCTCTGTGGGATTCAACATTTCTTTCTTTTGGGGGCCCCAGCAATTTCATGTTACAGACTCAATTTTATATGACTTCTTATCTTTGGCTATCTCAACCACATTCACTTATGGGACAAATTTATCTTTTCATTTTTTCACAGAACACTTTCATTTTTCTCCATCTATAGCATAGGGTGAATTAATAGCTTCCTTGCCACTTTTGATGGCCAGCATTTGCTTTTCTTGCACCTTCTCATGGATGGGACACCATTTAAAGGATTAGCATTTCCAGCTACAACTTCATAGATTCATGGCCACATTGTGTGGCTCTCATGGCTCAAATGGAGCATTTAAACGCTAGCTCTGGCTCTGTTTTCAGCCCTCTCCTGCTCTTTTCCTCCCAGCATCTAGTATCTTTCTTTCTTTTGAGGTAAGATATTTTTAGGTTTACAAAGGATGCATTTATCCAGAATTCCAATAATCTGTCACTCTACAACTCTACAGCAAGCCCAGCCTCCTTTACAATGCATCACACACACACACACACACACACACACACACACACACACACACACGTGTATGTTTGTGTGTGTGTGCGTGTGTGTGTGTGTGTGTGTATATAATTTTATTGTTCATTTTATGTTATTTCTTCATCACTTTAGTTCTAACACATATCTAGGAATATAATGCCTGGTCAACATTATGTATTAATCTGTTGATCCTGGAACTTCTAACTCTGCTGTGCAATAATTAATTCTTTTAAGTTTGACTAGAGGCCCGGTACACAAAGTTTGTGCATGGGGGGAGGGGTCCCTCAGCCCCGCCTATAACCTCTCACAATCCAGGACCCCTCTGGGGACATCCCTCTTGCAATCCAGGACCACTGGCTCCTAACTGCTTGCCTGCCTGCCTGACTGCCTCCAACCAGTCTGCCTGCCTGCCTCATCATCCCTAACCACTCTCTCTGCCTGCCTAATCGCCCCTAACCACTCGCCTGCCTGCTTGATCACCCCTAACCACCTCTGCCTAGACCCCCGCTGTCATGGCTTTGTCCAGAAGGATATCCAGAATGATGTCCAGAAGGTCGTTCGGCTGTCTGGTCTAATTAGCATATTATACTTTTATTATTATAGATATTTTACACAAAAAAACCTAAACAATAATATACTCAACTTTATTTGGCATATTATGAATCCAATATATAATTTGAATTAACAAGATTTTTTATATTGTAACAATCTTTGTTACCATTAAAAATTTTATTATTTAATTTTATTACCACAACTATTTATAAGGATTCCATATAGAATTTCACTCAAAATATTTGGCTTATCCTTTTATCATAAAAAGTAGAAGTTAATTGTTATGGTGTGAAATTCAAGGCTCCTGAAATTTAGTATTAGTCACAAGTTTATCCATTTGTGGCTACAGTTGAAAAGAAAGAAAAAGAAAAGAAAAAAAATCCTATAAAATCATAGCTATGGAGAAAGTGTAGTTCTCTAACTCCCATTTAAATTTCTCCAAAAGGGCAGGCAACCCCTTCATGGACTTGAACAGAGATGGGGTTTGATCACAAAGCCATGAATTCTCTGATTGCTGTTTGGCCCGAAGGTTTACTGGAAGCATCACCGGCCTAGTAGACTGTTTTCCAGCTTTCGATGTGCTAGAGTGTGATTGTATTATGTGTTGACCCTGATTTATGTTGAAAACCCAGAAACATTTTTTCCAGAAGAAGTGCTTTGTGTACGTGTGAGCCTTTGAGTCCTGGCCCCATCTGAGAGTTGACTGGCTCACCTCAGTGTACTGTTCATTTATTCAGATGGCTAGACTCTAAAGGAGGAATCTTTAGCAGCATTTCAATGAAATAAGTATTGTGAAGCAGATATGGGTTGTTTAAAATGCATCGCTATGCTGTAATATGTCAGTGCTCAATTATATGTTTGCATGCACCTTAAAAATTTCTGTCTCTAGAGAAAAACTGATTGTCATAATACTCCATTTCAATTAAACCCACATCCTAGGCATTCGGAGTTCCAAATTCCTGAAACCCTCAAGTTAATGTGTTCCATGTTGTAGGGTTAATTTACATAATGCTCTGGAGCTCCTGCTGCACTGTTTCAAATCTTGGTAACTTTGATATTCTCCATAGTGCTATACACAAATATTATAAACCAGTTTTCACAGAGACAAGTTATGATTATCAGCAGGAATTAGTTTTATGTGGTGATCTCTAACCATATTGTACCAGAACATTACCCAGACCTCTTACTTCTGAATTTCATTTTGCAGTCCCTATAAAACACATCTGTTGCAGTGTGTGTGTGTTTTGAAAATTAAATGTTCTAATACCATTCTGAGTGACCCGGCCACCAAACCCATGTGGGAGAAATCCAGTCCACAATCCAAGTTGTACTAAGTCTTCAGGTCTTATGGGAGCTTGTAACTCACTACCCCACAGCAAATTTTAAAAAAAGAAAGAGAAAACGAAAGGAAAATAACATTTCTGAATGTGTGTGCTTTCTCTGAGAAGAGCATAGAAATTTCAGTTGATTATAATACAATTTATTCGATATTCATTGGGGGCATACTAGGTAAAAAAAAGATAGTATGCAAATCTAAATCTAAAATTAGTTTACTTATAACAGGAAATTTTGATACATCACATTTTTTTGTAACTGAATTTATATTGGATTTGTTCATTTGAGCGTTTGACTTAAAACTGCTGCCTGGGAATGTCTTAGAGAGGATCATTGTTGTCAAAGATGCAGTTAGAAATAGCAAGGGACACAAAAAGCTGAGGGCAGTTAAAACATCACTTTAAAACAAAATGTTTATGTCAAAGAAGACAAACTAAATATTCCCTAGCATATTAAGATAAAGTGAAGTGACATATATATGCCTTTAAGCTACTCTCAGATTCTGGGACTTACCGCTAGCTCCATAGTGCATTCCACTACCTTGTATGACCCTCGCAAAAGCAAACGCATTCACTTACCATGTATCAGAGAGCCATTTTCAACTGGTGTGCTGTAAGAATTTTTAATACATGCAATACCTGACTATTTAGTCAGGGGCACTGACTTCTTTTTCCTTAGGTTGTCAAATTAAAAAAAAATTACCACACCCATCACGAC